>NW_024080806.1:1642273-1854173 GCF_003009895.1 Hyaena hyaena | reverse complement strand
TTAGGGATGGACAGGCCTGTGGGGAGGGTTAGGGATGGACAGGCCCACGGGGGGTTAGGGATGGACAGGCCCGTGGGGGGGGGGTAGGGATGGACAGGCCCGCGGGGGGCGGTTTAGGGATGGACAGGCCCGCAGGGGGGGTTAGGGATGGACAGACCCACGGGGGGGGTTAGGGATGGACAGGCCCGCGGGGGGGGGTGGTTAGGGAGGTCTGGCTGTTGCATTAGGGGTGTGAGAAGTGCCACCATCTGCCGTCTGCAGGCGGACGCTGTGGTTCCAGCCAAACCCAAGAGCCAGGCTGGGGAAACAGCGTCCCTCCGACGGTAGCGCGAGGGGGATGTCTCAGTTCAGAGGGCAAATTCTTCCTGTCTCTCCCTGTTGCTCCATTCAGGCCCTCAGGATTGGATGATGCCCCCCCACGCCCATCCCCCACATGGGGGGGGCTCCTCCTGTACTCAGAGCACCCATTCAAATGCTAATCTCTTCCAGAACCACCCAGAAAGACACACCAGAAAAATAACCTTTTCCTGGCTCTCAGGGCCAACCTTGGTCCAGTCCAGGTCACACACAGAATCACCCGTGGCACCGCAGTGCAGAGGGGGATGCAGTGGGCCGGGTGCTGTGGGTAGAGCGCATTTGGGGGATCGACGAAACATTTTGGGGCCTCTTCTATGCTGTCAGGACTTTGCTAGATGCTGGAGGACACAGAGGTGAGCCAGAGCCAGGCTCGATGGGCGAGGGGCAGATGCCGTGTCGAGGTGGGGAGCAGACGTGCGAAACGAGTGTCACAGTATGTTCAGGACGAGAGAAGGCTGGTGGCCTTGGGCTGGGTGGGGCCGTCCGTGGGGTGCCAACAGGGCCGGCTCTGCGTAATTGATCCCTCTTCCCTATCCTGTTCGATCTCCATCATACCGGTGGCCAAGGGGCGGCTGGGGGTGGGGTGTGGGGAGGGGCTTAGCAGAACCTCCCGTTCACAGAGCTCAGCACAGTGCTGGGCACTTCCCAGGATGTTCCTGATGGTTGACGATGATGCTCGTGGTAGAAGATCTCTTTAGGAGACTGAAGCCATGGAAGAGAAGCAATTTATTGCGTGGTGCTGAGTATATGACCAAGGGGACCAGATCCAGACCCCAGGATCCTGGACACTCGGAGCCCAGGCAGACAGCCCAGCCTGGACCTGGCCGTGCCTCTGAGTGGCTGTGTGACCTTGGCCCAGTCACGGATCCTGCAGACACTGATTACAGGTTTGAGATAAGAAGATCTAGTTCAGAGGGCTGTTGGGAGGGTGACATGGTGTAACACATACGCACTTGCTTAGCACAGGACTGGCCTATAGAAGTCACTCGATAAATTACTATTTTGTGAGCTTCCTTCTCATGCTGGGTCTGTGAGAGACTTAGATTCTTTTTTTTTTTTTTTTAATTTTTCTTATTTCTGAGGGAGAGAGAGTAACAGAGCATGAGTGGGGGAGGAGCAGAGAGAGAGGGAGACACAGAATCCAAAGCTGGTTCCAGACTCCGAGCTGTCAGCACAGAGCCCGACACAGGGCTTGAACTCACAAACCTGTGAGATCACGACCTGAGCCGAAGTTGGAGGCTTAACTGACTGAGCCACTCAGGTGGCCTTAAGAGACTTAGACTCTTTCTTCATCTCTGGAGATACCATTTTCTCACCCTCCTTCGTGTTTCATCTTCCTACAACTTCAGTTTAGGTTACAAAGTCTTGCTAGGTCCATACAAAATGACAGGGACAGGAAACCACCCAAGGAGAAGACAATTATTTTAGTTGCCAACACGATTCACGTTAGAGCCTGGATAAACCTGTCTGACTGTGGCCATTGAGTGGCACTAGAATAAGTAATCGCAGCCTTTTGGGGATTCACTTTATCTAAACACTTTGGAAAACAATAAGGATGTTAGGGCTAAAGATTAAAAAAGAAAGAAATAAGGGTGCCTGGGTGGCTCAGTAGCTTATGTGTCCGACTTTGGCTCATACCACGATCTGACGGTTCATGGGTTCGAGCGCATCAGGCTCTGTGCTGACAGCTGGGAGCCTGGAGCCTGCTTCAGACTCTGTGTCTCCCTCTCTCACCACCCCTCCCTCACTAATGTGTGTGCGCGCCCTCTCTCTTTCAAAGATAAAAAAAAATTTTTTTTAAAACATTTAAAAAATTTTTAAAAAAAGAAAAAAATAGCTAAAACATTATGGCCAAGAAGAATGAAAATCAATTGCTAGCCAGGTTCCTATCTGAATCTCAGTTATGGTAAATATTTGCTAACTTGAGGAAGATTCTGTATCTTACATCGGGTTATTATAAGAGAGGATTGATTGCATCTGAGCCCTGGCTGTGAAACGCCAGCAGTGTATCCTTAGGGATATAACGAAAGCAGAACCCTTACCTCAGGCACCCAACACCATCCCTGAGCCCCGGTGGTGGGCCACACCCGCTTAGAGTGTCTGTTAATGGTTTGTCCTTGCCTCCCAGCAGCAGTGGGACAGGGATACCAGTGTTTGCAACAGTTGGAGGAAAGGGGCTTTTCCATTGCAGCTGCTGCCTAAAGAAACTCAAGGAACCTTAGTAGCCACGGCCATGGGGACAGCTTTAGCTGGCCATGGTGTGCAGCCTAGATGCAGCGGAGATGTGTGTATCTACGGAGAGAAAGACCCGAGGCTCTCAGCCCCCTTTTCCAGCTCCTGGGATTTATTTTGGCTCTGGGTAGCAGACCCTCCCGGGGATAGAGGACCTTGGGGAGCAAGGGCAGGCAGGAGGCATTTGAAGCTCTGAAAACCACAGGGTTTGTGATGAGACAGTGCAAAACGAACCTGACCAAAATGCTGAGTTTAGGGTGGGTTGGGCAGGAGATTTCATAACTGTCAAGGGTAGTATCAGAGCTGAACACACCCAGATTCCTAGTTCCTGGCACACATCGATTTCCCGAGAAATATTCCACAAAGTTATCACACAGCATCAGCTAAATGGCCCTCATTAGACACTCCTCCCTCCCCCTCGAACCACAGGCTGCTGCTTTGAGGTTGTTGAATTCATACATGATAAACAAGTCTTCTAAGGACCATGAGAGGTTTCCACTTCCCTCCCCAGCCCCACCTGGGCTCTTTGGGGCTGTGAGCCCAAGTAGTGGCCCCAGCACAGACCGGGCCCGCGTCCGTCTGTCCAGGCAGCCCTGGGGACACCACCAAGCTCTCTGATTGGCTGGAGCCGCACGTCCATCACCTTTAGCCACCAAGCCTCCCAGAGCCCGAGGCTCTTCTGGAGTTCCAAGGACAGAGGAAACCTGTGGTCCTAATCTTCCGGACTGGGGCGTTCAGCCTGTCCTTGGAAAGGTGCCTCGTCCCCTGCCTGCAGGCGGTGACAGAGGTGGGACAGGAGCCTCAGACGTCAGGCTCAGTCTCCGGCAGGGCCCGTCCTGACCCCGGGAGGGACTGTGAACCATCGAGTCTGCCCTTCTGGCTGCTGTCTCTCAGTCGGCCACTGTAATTCTGCTGGAAGGGGAAATGTAAGCCTCCACATGGATTTCAAGGATTTCATGGTCTGCTTGTGTTTCCCGATCAGCAGGGCTAAGGGGGGTCTGGGCCTTGGCTTACCAGGCCCCTTACCCGCCTGTTCCCACGGTCGGGCTCTGGGGCCTTAGGATCTTAACTGGGTAAAAGGGCAACAGTCACCCCTGTCACTTCCCAGCTGCCTCAGCATCCTTCTCCCATCAAACGCAACACAACACAACACAACACAACACAACACAACACAACACAACACACAAGCAAACAGAAGCCCTTCCAATGACCCAGACCTTGTCTGCTCCGGGAAATTCTGTCTTCACTAATGGAGAAGCCACCAGATTGAAGGGGATCATGAACAAAGGCCTTCTGTCTGCTTCCTGATCGTCAATGTCATCCCATGACATGGTCTGGCTTGTGGACTTTAATAAGGAGCAGACAGGGGCGCCTGGGTGGCTTAGTTGGTTAAGCGTCCGACTTTCGCTTAGGTCATGATCTCGCGGTTTGTGGGTTCGAGCCCCGCGTCGGGCTCTGTGCTGACTGCCAGCTCGGAGCCTGGAGCCTGTTTCAGTCTGTGACTCCCTCTCTCTCTGACCCTCCCCTGCTCACGCTGTCTCTCTCTCTCTCCTAGAAATAAATTTAAAAAAATAAAAAAATAAATGTTTAATAAGGAGCAGACAAAAATGCCAGGCCTACAGAGCCTGGGCTCTGGAACTTCTTCAGGCGGCCCCTCATCCCTTCTACGTTTCGGTGTGAAGGCGGCAGATCTTTCCAGGTGAACCCTGGTTCAGTCTCCCCGTCTTTAGATCTCATTGCGTAGGACCAACCACCCAGACGCCATCTCCTAAGCTGAAGACTATATGCTCCAGGGAGTTCCTTCTCGGTGACCAGGGGTGTGAGGTCAGGAAAAGGAGCCACGAACCTGATTTTAATTCAGCACTACTGTTGGAGAATGCTGATGCCTCACGCCCAGCGCCGCCTTCAGGTTTCCAGGTAAGACCGGAAGCATGGAGGACCTTCCTCCTTGAGCCGTTCGCTTGCAAGAAGACGCAGTCAAGGGTTCACCTTCCCTTTCCCCTTGCCCAGCACTCGGGGTGGCCCGACACAGGCTTGTCCTCCCGGCTGGCCTCAGTTTGTACCTTATGGGCAGGGATGTCGTCTTATCCGTCTAATCTGTGCTTGTATCCTCAGGGCCTCGTACAAAATGTAGCCCAGAGTAGGTACAAATGTGTTAAGTGGATGATGAGCCAGAGAGAGATGAGGAGGGACAGAGGAGTTACCTGCCAGAGGGGTGGGGCCAGAGGGAGGGGGGAGGGGAAGAGCCCAGTTTTCTCTCCTACTTCCGATACTACCTGGAAATCTCACTGGTACACCTTCTGCTGCCTTTCCCAGATATTTACTTAAAATGCTAAAGAGAGAGGGGATTACCCAGAGAAACGGTAGCTCTCTCCTCTCGGTGGCCAAGGGTCAAATGGACAGCTGAGGGCGGTGGCCCACAATGCACTGGCCCTCAGATACCCAACCGGATCCTCGTTTCCTGTGGGACCCAGGCCCTGGACAGCTCCTGACAGGCCTGTGCGCTCTCGAGGGCTGCCGTGGGGCGGTGAGTCTTCCACTCTCCGTGTTATAGCGGTCTCCTTCCGGGACACGGTATCGCACACGCACACGCACACACACCGACGGGGGCGGATCCCACCCGGCGCCTGCTGGTTCACCAGGGCCTGGGGGTCTGGAAGACGAGACGGGGCGAGGGGATTTGCTGAGATGCTTGTTTGTGGTGAAGTGACCTGATCAGAACTCTGGCCACTTGGTGGCTCCTGCACTGGTGAGCAGGCCCGAAGGACGTGTGAGTCCACAAACGTGTCCGCTAAGGTGCGCGGCAGAGACTGAACACAGCCTGAGGACGCAGAGGGTTCGTCCTTCTGTGCTCCCTTCTGATAACACAACAAGCACTTTTGTGCACAAGATGAAGTTGCCATTCAGATAACTGACTGCCCCTTTGGAGTCAGATCGCTCCCCCTGCCTGGCTGGGGCCTCAGGCACGGGGGTCTCTGTGGAGAGATTAGGAGACAGAACTCAGGCTCTAAATGCCAAGCGAGGTACATGCTGCCGTCCGGATTGGTGAGCGGCATGGACACAGGTTAGCTGCCGATGGGGTAGTAACGAGAGGGACGGATTCGGGCAGGGCCCTGTGGCCACCTGGGACAGCAGTGGGGGTCGGGGCCCAGGGAAGTTGCCCTGGGTTTCTTCTCCTGGGCCTGATCTTCTCCTCTTTGGACGGCACGTGCCCGCCTTGCTACAGTCCCTTCTGTAGCCCGTGCACAGGGAAATTCCGAAGTTGAGCAGTGCACACAGTGGCCTGGAAACACAATGAGGCTCCCGCGTGACTCAGTTTCCCCATCTGCTGGCCGAATTCACCGTGTGAGGACCTCCCAGTGCTCTGCTGCCTTCCTCAGCCGTGGGCTCCACAGGCCTTGCCCGGCGGTTGCTGACCCCGCACCAGGCCCCGGCCCAGGCCAGCCCCCCGCAACCCCCCGGACCCCAGGAGACCAGGACAACAGTGGGGCTTGTGTTGTGAGTGCTCAGCCTTTGTGAACAGTGTGTGGATGGCATGTGGATGGTGGCACAAGCAGCAAGCCCCACCCGCGTGTGCACGCGCGTCCTCACTTCCCCGTCACAGACAGAAGGGAGGAGGGGCCCAGAGCATGCACCCCCAGGAGACAGGGGCCCCTCTCCCAGCCCCACAGCACGCCCCGAAGGTGGAAGACGCTGTGCTGGAAGACTCGGGGTCCTTATCCCCTGGGCCCCAATCTCCCCTCTAGGCTGTCACGGTCAACTAAGAAAGGGATTGGTGATGCTCTGTTCCCAGACGCGTCAATCCTGGAGGTAGTGAATCATTTATGGTCCAAATCTGGCCCCTTCCAGAGTGAAAGAGGTACGCAGTGGTGATACCCGATGTGGAGGGACCCCAGACAGGTCCCCGCAGGAGGTCTGCACGCCAGGCTAGGCCACTGGTCCTCCTGGGCCACAGCCTCCTGGGCTGTTGGACGGTGTTATTCTACCTGACACTGTTTGTCTCTAGTTGCTCAAGAACACCAGCTACTTTACAGCAGTCCAGCTCATATCTGGGGAGGGGGCGACCTGCCTCTCGTGTTCCAGAATACCTCCGAGAAGGGAGGGCCTTCCAGTTGAACTTACCTTGTAAGAAGCCACACCCCATGGCCAGCATGTCAGCACTGATGATATTTGCCCCGTGACCCATCGGGGCTTTTACAGTGAAATACGAGGAACGATTTCTCCATCTCCGTCTTCACTTCTTTCAGCAGAAGAGTGGTTTCTCACGCTCTCAGGCCCATAAATCTCCCGCATAGCCACTGGAGCTCCCACACCGTCCTGCCAAACCAAACAGCGCGAAATTAAAACAGATTGGACAAAACTGTGAATGATCTAAGACCAAGAAAGATGCTTCTTGGTTCTACGGTGCGGGCATCATGGTTCATTTAACCGAGTCACTAAACCCATCTTCCCGGGGTGCACCCCCGACCCCTGCCCATTCTGTCCTTTGTGAAAGGCTCAGAGTCACTGCTGGCCCCTTCCTACCTCTGACTCCATCAGGCCACTCCCTTCGTCCTCTCCTTTTGGCCTCTATCGCTGCCAGCTGCCGCCAGTCTGTGGAGTACGGCCAGACCAGCCTTCTGGAACACCTCAGTCATCACGCTGTCCATTCTGCTTAGGAATCTACTGTCTCAGGGTGCAGCACAAGTGGGGATGTCTGGTGGGACTTTGGGGAGGCTCCAGAATATCTATAGGAGGACCCAGCGTGGCAATCTGGCGGGAGGGAGGGAGGGATGAATGTGGGGCTGTTCTTGGTCAATAGGTCTAGAAGGCGGAAGGTCAAAATGTACATGGAACAGAGAGGAGAGAATGATCTGAGGCCTGCGGGACACCTCTGCTTTTGTCTGTCACCCGATCTGACCCACTATGATTTTCTTCTTCTTTTTTTAAATGTTTATTTATTTGAGTTTTGAGAGAGAGAGAGAGAGAAAGCATGAGCAGAGGAGGGGCAGAGAGAGAGAGAGGGCGACAGAGAATCCCGAGCAGGCTCCACACAGAGAATCTCAGTGCAGGGCCCAACGCGCAACTCAAACTCACGAACTCCGAGCTCATGACCTGAGCTGGAGTCAGACACTTAACTGACTGAGCTGTCCAGGTGCCCCGCATGGCAGTTTAAAATTAGCCCTTTGCTTAACACGCTAGACCTAGTTCGCTGTGGCCACAGAGCCGGGGAAAACCACCTACACACCCCGGCTTCTCCAGGGAAGCAGCAGAGGTGAGTCAGCAGGAACCCAGGAGAGAGGCGTCTAGCCACCGGCCTTCACCTCCAGGACCGATCCGACAAGTGATTTCCTCGGAACCGGTATCAGCGCTTTCTGTTTCTTTGATGGGCAGTGAGTCCGGAAAAGACCTCTGCCCACCCAGTTCGCGATGACACGTGACCCCCCCCATTCTTTGCTTCCTGGACGCAGGAAACCTCAGCGGCACTTTGCTTTCCTCCGTGCCCAGCCCCATGGCGCTTCCTGTGCTGGAAAACACACCAGTCCGTGCGCTGCAGGAACGGCGCCTTGGCTGCAGTGAGGCGCGTTCTGCGTCGTTCAGAGCTGACTGCTTTACGACAGGGCTCCTGGGCTCGCTCGCAGCCACTAGCTCGGGGGTCACACACAGGGACCCCTGGGAGGCGCTGGGTTTGGTGGACCTCGAGTTTCACAGCAGTTAGACCCACTGGGGCGACCTGGTTGAACCTGGGTCTGGGGGCCCCGTGGGGACTGACTGTGGGACACAAGACACCGTTGCTGAGGGTGACCGAGAGCCGCAGTAGGACAACCCGGGAAGAAGTGGAGCAGACCCAGGTGACCCAGCAGGGACCCTGGAGGTCATCGGATTCCTTCCTTTGAGCTGATATGGAAGGACACTGATGCCTAGGGAAGAGAATAGGATTTACCCCCAAAATTAAGAACTAAAAGTGACGGCATTACAACCTGAACTTGAACTTATTGCCTCCTGATCTCCATTCCTGGACTTCTTAGTACAAATATATCCTGTACGTGGCTACACATCCTGTTGTAAAGAATATATGGCACCTGGGGGACCGAGTTGGTTAAGTGTCTGACTCTTGATTTCGGCTCAGGTCATGATCTCACAGTTTGTGGGTTGGAGCCCCATGACGGGCTCTGTGCTGACAGCGTGAAGCCTGCTTGGGATTCTCTCTGTCTCAACATCAATAAATGAACATTAGAAGAATTCATGGCTTAAACAGTGTGCACACCTGACTTTTTTGAGACCTACAGGCAGAAGTACAAACAGCCCTGGGGAAACTTACCACCTCCCTGTTCCTGGCCTTCCACGCACAACAGGATCGATGCTTGCCTGTCGACGATGCCTGACTCAGACAGGCGGGCAGGGGTCGCCCCAGCTTCCAGGGAGCCCCCTGGCTTGGGAGTGGCTCCCCAGTCTGTATCTTGGGGGCAGTCTTGCCTTGAGATGCTTTAGGAAAAGTGTGACAGATGTGACAGAGTCAGCCGAATGAAGATTTTACTGTGAGTGGGTGAGGTATTTCCGGAGGCATCCTCAAGTCCTCAGGACTTACCCTGGGGACATTGTGGGCACTGAAGGGGGTGACAGACCAAGAGGATCTTTACAGGGTCTCCCCAACAAGGTCTGCTCTTCTGGTGGGCATGATGTTTACATTTGAGAACAGGAGCCTCATCTTTCCATTTTCCTTGCTCTGTATGCTTATGAAACTGTGGGCTGGGAGAGAGAGAGACAGAGCAGGGGCAGGGAAGGGGCTGAGTCACACACACACACACACACACACACACACACACACACACACACACACACACAATCCGAAGCAGGCTCTGAGCTGTCTGAGCTGTCAGCACAGAGTCTGACGTGGGGCTCGAACCCATGAACCACAAGATCATGACCTGAGCTGAAGTCAGACGCTTAACCCCCTTCGCCCCCCAGGCGCCCCAACTGTGGGCTGGTTTTAAAGCCAGAGTCTATTTTCAGGTGGAGATAGATACTACTTACGAGGTGTTGTGAGGAGTGGGGCTCAGCGTGGCTGATGCCTGTTCTGGGAAACAAGGTGGAGTTTTTGCGCGAGGGTTGGCCGTCGAGCTGCCTAAGGGATGTTGCTCGGGCTCCACACTGATTCTGGCGGCCCTCAGTTTACCCCTCACACTCCACGTCTTCCTCAGACGAATCCTGCAATGACTCAGGTGGAGATCCTTTGAGACAAAGTCAGGGGGACGGAGTCTAATTCTGAGACGGGGGTGGGGGGGCTTGGCCGGGAGTCCACCTGTGTCTGTGCAGTGCCTTTGGGGGGACGCCTGTACCCAGACCCCCGCATCAGCTAATCACAGCACCTGCTCGCGTCCCGGGCCCGAGGGTCACCCGGACTTCTGCATCACGGTGCCGGTTCGCTTTGAGGTGACCGGTGTGGGAGATGGGACGGTGGCCAGAACGCCCTCTTCTGAAGTCCAAGAGCAAGTTCTTTCTGGGTTGGGGCATGAGACATCACTACCACTTTGATGGGCGAGCGGGCAGGGAGTCCTCCTCTGTAGAGGCCAAGCCAGCACACGGGTCTGCATAAAACCCCGGCATTTGAAGAATGGCCTGTCTGTGCTGCTCTCTCCTCTCTCGTTCTCTTTAGCTTTCCACTGAATATACTTACAGACACACGCCCACCACGAGTGTCCGGCTAGGTGAGATTCTACACACCTGGGCGCCCAGCTCAGGAAACACAACCGCGTGGGCCCCGAAGCACCCTGGCTGCCCCTCCCTGCCCCGCCCCCCCCTCCCCCCCTGGGAGCCGCCGGCCCACGGCTAACACACAGGTGGTTCGTCTTATAGGTCGGATGAGCCGGAGCAGGTGGCGCCCTGCCCTGTCTGGCTTCCTCGCCCGCCACTGTCCGTCTGTCCCTCCTCTTCTGAGGGATCTGGAAACGAAGCCGTGTCATCAGATGTCAGTGCAAACTGGCAGCTTCAACCAGGACCCCGTGGACAGAAGGCGGGCAGTTCAGAGAAAGCTCAGTCCAGAGTGGGGGTCGTGCTGTCCCCGTGATGCCCCCCACTGCCCCCACCTGCCGGAGCACTGGGGCGCCTGAGACAGGGGACGAGCCCTGTCCTGGCCCAGGACGTCCCCGCGAAGGGACCACAGCCACTGCATCCCATGCGCACACGCCGTCCCGGGGAGCCCGCTTCCTCCTCTTCCTCCTCTTCCTCCCCTTCCTCCCCCTTCCTGTTCTCTGACCAAATTCTTGACCCAGTAACTTGGAAGAGAGGCAGATGTGTCCTGAGAATGATGTGCCCTCAGCGTCTGCTGCTCGGCAGCCTGAGAAAAGCTGGTGCTTCCTCGGAAATTCCTAAAGCAACTTACGTGCCACCAAAGCCCCCACCACTTTTTATTTTCCTCACGCCACTGATTCAAAGCAGATGTTTACCTTTCACCCTGCTGGGCACAGAGGAACAAGGAACAGAAAGCGAGGTCACGTTGGGCACAAAGCTCAGCTTCCCTTTGGAGGCACGACCGCGCGGACACGTGAGCGGCAGGAGCCGGTCCGGCTGTGAGTTGCCGTCAACAACACGCCTGTGCCGGCCTCCTCCTGGGGCGCAGGCGGGTCCCCCCTGCTGGACACACCGCGGGCACGGACGCCCCACGGAAGGCCTTCAGGCTCGAGCAGTCCCACAGTCCCGCACACCGGAGGCTTCGCCGTGCGGGGGAACGCGCGAGTGTTTCTATTTGTCCAAGCCAGCGCGCCTCGTACGATTGTCCAGTCCCCACCTCTTCTCCCCTCACGAGAGCGGGAGCGGATCCACAGCTTTCTGAACACTCTTGGTAATGAAAACATAGTCGGCCTGGTGGAAAACGACAATCTAGGACCCGGTTCGAGGCTCTGGACCTCTCTCTTATGCCCGCTTCCAGGCTCTACTTACTTGTATTCATTGGCTTGGGGCTGCTGTCACAAATCACCACACCGGGGCTCAAACGACAGAAATTATAGAAGTCCGAGATCCAGGTGGGGGCAGGGCGGGACCCTCCGGAGACTGTGAGGGGAATCTGTCCACACCTCTCCCCTGCTTCTGGTGGTTCATTGCTGACCTCTGGCATCCCGTGGCTTCCAGAGGCATCACCCTCATCGCTGCCTTCGTCATCACGTGGTGCTCTTCTTGTGTGTACATGTGTCCAGATCCCCCTCTTTCTAAGGTCCTGGCATGTTGGATCAGGGCTGCCCTACTCCAGGAGGACCTCACTTTAACCGATCATACCTGCACGGACACTATTGTTAAGCGAGGTCACTTTCCGAGGTCCTGGGTGCTGGGGCTTCAACACACGAAGTTTGGGGAGACACATCCCTGATGCTTCCCCGGTTTTCCAAGGTGGGGAAAAGGCAAGAAACGGTTGCAGTGAAAGCCGGACAAACTCTTAGAGGGCAGCGCTGGAAGTGAGGGCGGCAGGGCTTGTTGGGAGGTGGGAGGGCAGAGAACCTTCAGGGAGGTTCTGGGGGCCTGGCCAGGGTCTGCCCCCTCCCCCGCCCCCAGATTCATGTGTGGAAACCCTGCCCCCTCCCTGATGCAATGGCATGTGGAGGTGGGGCCTCCCAAATGGGATTCATGCCCGTATGAGGGTCCCGAGCCAGCCGGACTCCTCTCTCTGCTGTCGGCCAGGGGAGAAGGCGGTGGCCTGAAAGCCGGAGGGGGCCCCACCGCGCTGGCGCCCGGATCGGACGTCTGCACATGTCTGTTGTTGTCCAGGACATTAAAAAAAAAATCCGTTTGCTGGGGCAGTGGAGTTGGCTTGGAAGAGGTAGAACTGGGAGTTCTTCTATGGCCCAGCACAGGGAGGCTGACCTGACTTCCCGACAGCAGGCTAGGCTGGTGACTGGTTCAGGGAGCGACACGAAAGTAGAAGGAGCTCATGCATATGTTAGTCATGTCCTCCAGAGAAACAGAACCGATGGGTCGTATACATAAGCGGAAAGAAATGTATCTTGAGGGATTGACTCCCGCCATACGGAGTCCCCAAGTCCCAAGTCTGAAGGAAGGGGGGGCTAGCAGATTGGAGACCTGGGGAAAAGGTGATGTTGCATCTCTAGTCCCCAGACCTGCTATTTGCAGAATTCCATCCTGCTTGGGGGGGGGGGGGGGAAAGTCTGTCCTCTGTTCTACTCAGGCCGTCAACTGATTGGATGAGATCCATGCATATTTGGGAGGGCAATCTGCTTTACAAAGAGTCCATTGATATAAATGCTAGTCTCATCCAAAAACTCCCACACAGAGGCATCCAGAATAATGTTTGACCAAATATCTGGGCACCGTGGCCCAGCCAAATTGACACATACAATTAACCATCACAATGTGTTACCTCCAGACTAAAGCACTTAATTGTTGGTGCTCAACTTCTCAACCCTCAGCCATGGTGAGCCTCCAAGCTTTGATTGAGACATCAGCACGGTGATACGGAAGAACTTCAGTGCATCTGGGGGCCTAAGTGAGGCCAGCCCCCTCTCAAGCCCACACTAGACCTGTATCATGAGCCAGAAATAGATCCTTGTTGTTTAAGTTAACGGGACTTTGGGATTGTTCAATACTGCAACCAACCTGGCCTATCCTCACCAACGATGTAGGACTGAAATATGGCAGTGGCCCTGTGGGTGGAGAGGAAGAACAGATCTGGAGTAAATTAAGGGCTCAAATCTACCACGGACAAGGGAACAGGAAGACTATACAATGACTCATGGGCGGGACTTGGGAAACCTCACGGAAGTTGCCGCCATTTTCAGAGTCTGAGAGCTGGGGAGACAAGTGCTTGGGCAAAAGATGAGAACTCACTTGGGCCTTGACAAGGATGAGGCAGTCATGGGCCTCTGGGGGACAACCGGGTGGCAGTCACATGAACATTTTCCCATCTGTTTACCGGTGCCTTTCCTTTTCAATTCTAGGTGTCAACAATATAAACAACACTCTTGAGCAAGCTTAGGTCCTTGAAAAGTACTCTGTACAAAATAAAACCCCATAAAGGGAGAAAATCACCTCATGTCATCATGGGAAGGGGTTTCAAATTTCAGCACTGAAGCCCTCTTTATCTGGTCTCTTCCAAAATCTCCTCCTCTAAGGTCCTGTATCCTGGAGTTATATGTGTTAAAATTGTTTTAGTTCACCCTCCTCAAACAGCTACCATATAATGAGTAGAGAAGCTTTACATATAATGTGTGGATAATGTTTTTAAATACAACAGGCAGAAGCCATGTTGAGAAGTGGTAGGATGTCTCTTCTACATCAAAGTCACTTGAGCTTAAAACCGGGAGAAGGCGCACGTATTATACACCCCTCTCTGTGTAGATTGTGGGGGGACTCGGCTGGCTGGAATATGTTGGGGGAAAGGCTCATCAACAAAGATGCTTGATCTTTGGGTACCTGGATACTCTCTGTGAGCTGTTGGTTTAATTTTGTTCATTAACCACAGACTGCCCCCCAAACTCTCAGTCCCCTTGCACAGGCGGGTCTCAGTCCATTTGGGACGCTATCCCAAGTATCGCAGACCTACTAATGACAGACATTTATCTCTCACAGTTTGGGGGCTGGACATCCTGGATCGGAGCGCCAGCAGGGTGGGACCCTCCTCCAAGTTGCAGGCTGCTGCCGTCTCATTGGGTCTTCTCGTGGCTGAGAGCAGAGAGACGAAGCCAGCTCTCTTGGGACGCTCATAAGGGCACTAGTCCCATGAGAGAAGCTTCACCCCCATGGCCTTATCTACTCCAGTTATCTCCCAGAGGCCTCACCTCTAAATACCATTACCCTGAGGCAAGGGTTTCAACATCTGAATTCTGGGTGGACACGAGCATGCAGTCAATTACACAAATGTTTCCTCAGTCTAAGAATGATGAGATGGGAGTGTGACAGCCATAAAACAAATCTGCCAGCATGATGACAAAAGCACCTCGGTGTTCATGCTAACGTTGGCGAGGGCCACCCTATAGCTTTGGCACATCGAAGAATCGGGACACAAGCTCAAGGCCAGATCAGATCGCGTGTCTGGCCTCTGTGTTTTGCACCAAGCTTCCGTGCCTTTTTTGGGAATTCAAGCTTATCCTCATTATGATCTATTGCAAACTTGAGCCCCTGCATTCCAAGCCCTTGGGGAAGATGCCTTCGCGGGGGCTTCCGGGTCAGCTGAATTCAGGATCGCGTCATTTACGATAGCAGCTCTGGAGAAAGGTGTTCAGCAAGAACAGAATGTTTTCTCTCTTTGAGTCTAATTTTTTGGTATGTTTGAAGATGATGTCCAAGTCCAAGTGCTAAGAGCACCTGGAAGGGGAATGGACTTCGCCTGCCAACACTTGGATGTGTGGCTGGTGTTGTAGATGAGGCCCTGATACCTCAGGAGGAACTCAAAGCCCAGTATTGACACATGGACCCCTTTCTTTCAGGGCAGGGGGTGCTTTGGGAACTTGTTTGCTTAAGGTTGGATTGGCAGAGGGCAGAGAAATGAAGGTCAAGTCCAGGGAGATCCTTTGGGGGAAAACGGAGACCAGGAAGCCAAAGAGAAGGTTAAATCCGCAAAGTGCCGGCAGCCTGGCTGAAGTTAGAGAGACACCCTCAGATGTTTCGTGCTGGGCAAAGATGGGTAGGGGCCTGGAGTGAGCAGATTAGGAACAGGGGAGGGGCTTCGGATGCTCCTGCGACAGCTCTGAGGACCCCAGCCCAACCTCCTGGGTGGGTGGTGCAAGATCTGGCCAGTGCTGGACCTCTGGGGTCCTCAGACTGGGAGCAAGGACCTGGCCTAGAAGGAGCTGCAGCTGTGTGCGGCATGGTTCTGTTCTGCAAGGCTTTCCGAAGAGGTCAGAGAGCCTTCCAGTGCCCGCTGGCTTACCCGGCCTGGACGCAGCCTGGCGCCCCAGCAATGACTCGTGAAGGTGCTGAATTAGGGACTCTTGCAGACAAGGGAGGGAAGGGGCGTGACGCTGGTGCTGCCCGCTGCTTGTGGGGGAGAAAACAGGGGCACGTGAACCATATTTGTGGGTTCGTCGCGCTGAGACAGCACTTGCAGCAAAGAGAACCCTTTCTAGTGGCCCTGGGGCTCTTGTGAGAAGGGTCTTCGCCTCAGACCCCTCGCTCACCCCAAACTCCTCTCCAAGTGCCTGAGTTCCTCCAGAATTTAGTGGAGGGACCTTTCTCTTTCTTTCCAACTTTTCTTTCTCTCTCTCTTTGTTCTGATTCTCTTGGGATTTGGGAGTTCATAATGTTCCCCTGTGGCTCACCCATCGTCTTGCGTGTTTCTCATTCGGGTCTCTGAGTGCCCAGGGGATGCACGAGCCCAGACCCGCTTGTTTCTCTGCGTGCCATCAAGATTGCCGAGAGGAGGAACAGAGCCTTCCTCCCTCTTCCATTTCCCCTGCCCTCTCATTTTCTTTGTCTCTCCCCCTCCCCTCTTCCCCCAGGCTAAAGATGATAAGGTTATAAAAAAATGGAAAGAGAAAACTAAAATTAGGCACATGTGACCAAGGGTTCTGCCTCGGGCGATGGAAAAACTAAAGTGCACCCATGTTTCTGTTTTTCCCAGGATCTGAAGAACAGCCTTGGCTATTTGGGTAGTTGGCTATTCCTGGACACATGTCAGAAATAACTCATGTTTATTTATTATCGGGTATTTATAACAGTGTTTCACAGGTTTCCAATACCCCCACAAAGAAGCGTGGGTTCCAGCACTGGCTGGGGTGGGGTGGGGGGTGCGTTAGAAAGGGATGCCATCAATGCTCCAACCACAACACCTCTCACCTTCGCCTGTTGAGGCCACAGCCTGGAGCAGGGTGGGGGGGGCGGTAGGGGAGAAGGGGTGAGGGGGTGCTGACAGAGCTGTTTCTCCGCTGAGGCTTCCCTGAAAGGACATCAGAGCCTAAACTGGATCACTTCTAACATTTGATGGAGCGCGCGCACACATACACCCACTCTCTGGGCTCAGGCAGAGATTAGAGGTGACATTTCTGGGAGGCACAGAAGGAGGGTGGGTTCCTGAAGAGTCATCCACAGACCTGAGCCACAGGAATGTTGACAGCTCCCGGGCACTGACCTCATCCACCCCTCCTGGCTCTGGGAGGGACCCTCTGACCCCCAGGTCTCAGAGCAATTATTTTTAGCCAGAAAAGGCATCCTGCGGCATTCCCACGGTGCACTCAAGGGGGCCAGAATTTCAGGGAGGCCCCTTTTGACCTGAGTGAGATTCTGTTTCTACCTCTGCCTCCAATATTAGAGAATGGGAAGCACGGAGCCTTGGAATCCATTAGTCCAGTGTCTTCATTTGGTAAATAAGCCTGGAGAGGCTGAATGTCTTGTTCAAGGTCAAACAGCCAGTTGCTAATCTACCCTCCTGGCTCTTCCACTCCATCCCTCTTCCTGCTCCTCGTCTGTTACAGAAGTTCCCAAACTATTAGTTCTTCAGACCTCCTGCATCCTGAAAAATTATTGAGGATCCCCAAGAGCTTTTGTTTATGTGCCTCATGTTCTATTGACATATCCCGTGTTAAAAATTAGAGCAGAGACATTTAAAACATAGGATGTATTCATTCATTAAAAATACATTAATAAACTCATTGCATGCTAACGTAAAATATTTTACGACTAATTGCTATGTTTTCCAGAACAAAAGAATTTGGCAAAAAGAGTAGCATTAGTCTCCATTTTGCCAACAGTTTTAATGTCTCGCTTAATAGAAGACAGCGGGATTGCGGTATCCGCTTCCACACTCAATCAGTTGCAATATCACTTGTCACGATGACTTCAGAAAACCCCGCTGCGAGGGAACGAGAATGAAAAGAGCAACTTCGTGTCTATGAGAAAAGCTTGGACACCTCGAGGGGTCCCCATACCACACTTTGAGAACCACCAATCAATAACATATCTGTATTTGCCTCCTCTAGAACACTGTTTTTTACTGTGGCTCATTCAGTCAGTCATTCAAAGAGTATTCACTGACAAACTACCAGGTATCAAGCAGGGAATTTAAAGACAAAGACATCATATGTGAATCTCGGTCCAAAAATTCGGTTGTAAAAGAAACAGAGTCAGCTTTGTTTTTCTTAACAACGTATGATCTGGTTTCATTCCCACTGTTTGCCAGGCTGCTGGGAAGCAACCTCAACCCCTTGTGGGCTTCCAAAAATGGTGGCATATCTTGAGATCTTGAATAGTGCAGAAGCGTGGGGGGCGGTCCTGTGGCTGTTAGTGCTCAGTCTACATGGGGGAGACGCACCATCTGGTCCAATGACCACATCGATCCTACGCTCCCACGTCAGGCTTGAGGCAAGGTGCTTTCACCCGTTTCCACCTGCCTCTCTCCCCCAGAGGAGCCAAGAATGTGGGTGCAGCCCCCCATCCCCCTCCGCCCCGGAACCATGGACCCTCTCTCTCATTCCTTCTCTCTGCCCTGGCCCCCTCCCTCCCAGGCCAGACGAATCTCTCGTTGATGGAAATCTTCGCTGCTCGTTTCTTCACAAGGGTCTCCCATTCTTCCAACACAAGTCAGCACTACGTGCAGGCTATTTTTTTTAAAAAAATTTTTTTAATGTTTTATTTATTTCTAGGAGAGACAGAGAGAGACAGTGTGAACAGGGGAGAGGCAGAGAGAGAGGGAGTCACAGACTGAAACAGGCTCCAGGCTCCAAGCTGGCAGTCAGCACAGAGCCCGACGCGGGGCTCGAACCCACGAACCGCGAGATCATGACCTGAGCGAAAGTCGGACGCTTAACCGACTAAGCCACCCAGGTGCCCCTCCTGCAGGCTATTTCTGACTTCCACCCTGCCCTGCGCCTCTCCCTGGGGATTAAATGAGCTAATAATAAACGTGCCCGGTACACACTGTGTACCCAATAAATATTGCTATGAATATTCTTTAAAAACTTGTTTCCGGCTTTAGTGAGAGGTAACTGACAGGTAACATTGTGCGACTTTAAGGTGTCCGAGGTCTTGAGTTGAAACGCTTGTGTGACTATCGGTCCTGCCCCTTTTGCTTCTTCTGGCCACCGAGGCACAAAGTCTGAACAGGGAGAGGGGGAGATTTGGGGAGGAAACCGTCGAGAGTTCACATGGGCACATGTCCCCTGACAATGACACACGGTCCCCTCTTCACTAATGGCCTCTCGATGCAAAGTGGAGGGCTGAGAAGCACCCCTGCCCCCTTCTCCTCCACAGTCACTTGTCTCCTCGGATCAGGAAGTCCTCTCCTAGGTTGCCCTGGGTGCCCGGGGTCATTGTCATGTGAGCATCAGCAGGGGCTTGGGAAGCTTCTGCACGGCCCCTGGGGCCCCGGCACGGCCTTGCTGAGGCCCCTCAGAGACGTGCACGTCTGCAGAGACATGCCCTTCCTCTCCAGCACCTCGGCCGTCCTTCAGGTAAGCCATCGGCGCCCGGGACTCCTCGCGGGTTCGCTGTGAGCTCAGCGCCTCCCGGAAGGGCCTCCCGGCGGCAGGGGAGCTGCGGGCCAGGCCAGGCCGTTTCCCGGGCAGGCCGACCTGGGCAGATCCAGTCTGAGGCCGTCAGCAGTTATTCCTGGAGTGACAGGTGTGCGTGGGCCGAGCAGCGGTCTCTAAGCAGACAGACAGCGTCCCCTGTGGGATGGCGGTGGCGTTGCCGCTGCCTCTCCTGGCAGAGCCGGAGGTCTTTTTACTTTAAAAAAAATTTTTAATGTTTATTTATTTTTGAGAGAGACAGACAGAGTGTGAGGGGGCATGAACAGAAAGAAAGGGAGACACAGAATCAGAGGTAGGCTCCAGGCTCCGACTGAGCCCCCGGGCGCCCAGAGCTGGGCTTCAGGTGCAGTTGCGTCTTGGCCGAGACTCACTCTAGTTCTCATCCAGTTGCCCATCCTGATGGGGCTGCTAAGGCATGGTCACTGCTATTTGTACGTGTGGGTACGTGCGTGTGGGTGACGTGCGTGTCCACAGCCACACGCGGAGAAAAACGGCGCAGTTTGGGGAGCCTTCCTCTTCCTCCCAGGCTGTGAGTTCTCATTCCCTCCACGAGCCTTAGAGGGAAGTCTGGGAGAAACCTGGCTGGCGGAGGGTGCAGATGGTTTTCTAGTGGAAATGGCCCTTTGCACGTCCCTTCGGCTGTGACGTTCATGGCTGGCTCCGCGTGCAGCCTGGTGAGGGCTGCCGTTGAACCCCCTTGCAGCGCCCGGCTGTGGCGCCCGGTCCCGAGTGGGCCACGCTCCTGTGAGGCTGGGCGGCCTTGCCCTCACGTCCCTCACAGCGGAAACCGGAGATGAGCCCGATTCATTCCAGGCCCCCCAAGGTCTGGGCAGACAAACGGAATAAGGACGGAGCCCCCAGCCCCCGGCCCCGGCTTCCCGCGCAAGCTGGGTGACCTGTGGGGCCTCCGATCAAGATACACACGAGACTGCAGCTCAGGAAAAAGCCGCTCTGTCTGGCTCTGGGCAGACTTGTGCGCGGTGAATCAGAGGTGAGTCAAGCGCCCAGGGAGGAGGAAATGACTTATCAGATCGTCCTTCCTCTCAGGGCATCCAGCGGGCACTTGCAGAAAACAGAAGGGGGCAAGACAGAAGACGGTTCCCCTCCCGCCTCCTGGGGTCTGACGGGGCTGTCGTGGCTGGTGCGCCTCCTGGGGATACGGGGTGTGTTTTGGCCGAGTCAGGCCCGATCTGTGAGGGGGGGGATCTCCCTGACACAAAGGCTACTCTTCTCCATGCACTTTTCACGGTCCCTCTCGCTTGGCGCAACCTGGGTTTTGCTCCTGGGGGTCGGTCCGAAGGCTGGAGCCCTGTGGCATCACACAGCGGCCCATTAGGGACCTTCCGTCTGTGGTTTAGAACCCAAATTCCGTCCTGTGCCCAGGACCTGGGTTACTGCAGGTACAGCCGTCTTCGGCGGTGGACTCGGGGAAGGGACAGGCCGTTCCGTCTAAAGTGCCCTGGGTGGTGGCACGTGCGCCCTGCTCACCGCTACGGTGCCGCGACATCTCAGGTCATGTGTGACTTTGTGTGCTGGTGGTTTTATTTCTGCGTCTCATAAAGGTGCTTGGAGTCCTAGAGAGTTAGAGATGGAGGGGAATTCAGATCATCTAGATCCTTAACCTGCTGGCAGAGGAAACTGAGGCACAATGTCTGTGACCAAAGTCAGGGGGCAAATTCATGGCAGAACCTCTCTGGCTGGTCCCCTGGGTGTTTTTGAGTCTCCCTGAGGCTAATACAAGTACATTTTCCATATGCTGTGAGTAATAATATAATAGTAACAACAACAATAATAATAGTAAGTTGCTTCTGTGACCCTGGAAATTACACCTTAGGTTTGGGACATGGCCCTCCGTGCCCGCCACTGTGAATTTAGGTATGAATGCAGTGCATGTTTCCTGATGCAGGGGGCTGGTGGTCGAGATTAGCCAGTCACGTTTTGGGGGGTGATTTCTCTCTGTAGCCTAGAATCCAGATTTTTCCCCTCCTCTGCTCTCAGTGAACGCAGGACTCTGTCCCCGTACGATCTGGGGGCTGTTTCACCACAACAGGACTGTCATCATCTCATTCCATGCCCCCGTGGGTCACACACACGGCGGAATTGATGTGGCTCAGAGACCCGCGTCGAAGCAGGATAAATGGATTCCTTATGACACTCCGCGCCGCCGAGGCCGCTCCAGCGTCTGGCTTTCATGGGAGCGGGAAATCGCTAGCAGATGACGGTAGCGTTCCCAGGGCTAGAGTCTCTGCCGTCCAAGGACACCCCTCCTCCTGGCAGCTCGGCCCTCCCGCATGTGTGCTGCAGACGCGGGTTATTTGCAGGGCGCCCGGAGCGAGGCGATGCTAACGCGTTAGCAGCAGGGGCTGCGTGTGTGACGGCTGAGGTCATGCTTATTCAGTTCAAGCTGTAAAGACGTTTGGTTTAAGAAACCCCAGTGACTGCACTGGGATTGGCTTTGAGAGTTCTTTTCCTGTCCAAAGCCAGGGAGACCAGCACTTACATCACTGGCTCCACTTAACCCTTTGGGGTGGGAGAGGGTCCTGCTTCCTCTAACTCGCTCTGGGCAAGTTTGCCTTTTGGAGGAAGATGGCGTGAGACCCTGCGATTTACCATGAACTCACCAAAAATGTGTGCGAGGTGTGCGTACTCACACCAGAGGCACAAACCAAGAAATGATACAAGACTCAGACGCGCACATCTCGGGGCTTTGCAAAAGGCCTTTGGATACGCCCATTTCTGGGACCAGGTTCCTCATGGGTAGTGTCCAAGTGGCTGGGGGGACAGGGGCCAGAGTATCTCTCAGTCCCTCTCCAGCTTCTATCACGCAAGGCCAGGACCACACTCGACCACGTAGTCTAAGTCTGTGTTTAATCTGTGAGCCTCCTCTCCCACGATGGGTGTTTCTTTGAGGTCAGGGGGCACATCTGGGTGCACACGGCTATTTTTCTTTTTTTTTTTTAATTTTTTTTAATGTTTTATTTATTTCTAGGAGAGAGAGAGAGAGACAGTGTGAGCAGGGGAGGGCCAGAGAGAGAGGGAGTCACAGACTGAAACAGGCTCCAGGCTCTGAGCTGGCAGTCAGCACAGAGCCCGACGCGGGGCTCGAACCCACTAACCGCGAGATCATGACCTAAGCGAAAGTCGGACGCTTAACCAACTAAGCCACCCAGGCGCCCCACACGGCTATTTTTCTATGTCTTCCTGCCCCTCTGGGTTCACTCCTCGTGAACAAAATAGGTTAAGATAAGAGGCAGGGAGGAGGGGAGTGTGCCTCACCTGTGTCACAGGTGTGCACTAGGGAAAGCAATGGCAAAATGGGATGAGAGTGCGGCGAGGAAATGAGGAGGCGCAGGGACCTGCCTCTCTTTGTACAAAGACGTCCAGGTTGATGGCAAACCGGATGGATGGTGTGACAAGGGACCACCGCTGTTCCCAAAGGGTGGTTCTTTCCAGGCACACAAAGGGGGTCACCACTGTCACCAAGCCGCTTTTGAACACACGCAACAATGGCGCAATTGAAGATAAACCGTAAATCAGCGCTCTAGTTAACAAACGACAATGCAGCAAAACTGCTCTTGCAGAGGACCGGAAGGGCGGGAAGTTACCGTGGGTGAGGGTGCGTTCGGCGTGTGTTTTCTTCTGCTTGTCCATTTGTATTTTCTAAAGTTTCAACCACAAATACAGACAACTTACTTTGGGAATGAGAAAAAAAATCTTAACCCCATTAATTTTTTTTAAAGTTTATTTTGAGAGAGGGGTGGGGAGGAGCAGAGCGAGAGAGGGAGAGGGAGAATCCCAAGCAGGCTCTGTGATGTCAGCGCCGAGCCCGATGTGGGGCCTGATCTCACGAATCGTTGAGATCGTGACCTGAGCTGAAATCAAGTCTCTTCCCTTAACCTACTGAGCCACCCAGGAGCCTCCTTATTCCAATTTAATTGGTAATTTAGGAACAACGATAGGACCAGGGGGGAGTTTCTCAAAACAGGCTTCCCACCAGCCCAGGGACAGAACCGCGCTCACTCCCCCTCCCTCTGGAGGGCATCTGGGGGACGGTGCACACTCCTCCTCCCGAAGCAAAGATCCCTCTTGGACTCCAGCATCGATGTCAGCACCCGACACCGGACGGCACGGCTGTGTCCAAGCAACGCGCAGACTTCCCTGACGCCCAGACCCGGTGGGTCCCCCCACCCTGGCATCTCACTCCCATGTGACAGTGAGCACCAGGCTGCTTTCCGCATGTGCTGCGGACACACGTCGGGTCCGTTTGCCAGCCCGCCTCTCCACGCCCTCACACAAGCCACTGAAAGGGACAGTGTTGCCATTTCTCTCCTGGGTTCTTTCTCTTTTTAAAAATTTGTTTCCCAGCCTTATGCAGATATAATGGACATATCATATTGTATAGTTTAAGGGTTACGAAGTCGAGATTTTTATATATTTCAAAATACACACACATACATATTGCAAAATGATCACCACGGAAAGATTAGTTAGCACATCCAGAAAATATGGGACGCTTCTTGAATCTGGGCATCATTTGCACTCAGGGGCCAGGCTAATCTTGTCTGGATCATTCAGATTTTAGCACTCAAGTTACTTCTAATGGCCTAGTATGAAGCTTGGTGCTTCAGATATATGAATCATTAAGAAATGAGTACAAAATGCAATCATAAAAAAATTTTTTTAAATTTAATGTTTGTTTATTTTGACAGAGAGAGAGACAGAGACAGAATCTGAGCAGAGGAGGGGCGGAGAGAGAGGAAGACACAGAATCCGAAACAGGGTCCAGGCTCCTAGCTGTCAGCAGAGCCCGACGCGGGGCTCGAACCCACAAACCTGAGTCAAAGTTGGACACTTAATCAACTGAGCCTCAAATGCAATCATTTTTGAGCTGCACGGCCACCATCCTGCCTAGTTGTGAGAGTCTGTAAGACAGGGACCTGGGGGCATCCCAGATGGAGTCTGGCCGTTATGACAGGGAAAGAGGAACTGTCGCAGCGTCGGGAGCGGGACCCCATGAGCAGGCAAGACGTACAGGGACAGGCTGCGAAGGCTTGTTTGTCACAGGCCAGCTGTTTGCATTCGCCTCCCGGGTGGCGGAGGAGCAGCTGTGGCCGCGTGGCCTGGAGGGGCTCGTGCCGCAGACTGAGATGGAAAGCTCGAGCACATCCGCTCAGGCTGCGTTTCCCGGGCCCTGGGGACCCCCACATACCGCCAGGAGAATGGGGGTGTCTTCCCCGAGGCACAGCCGGGCGGGAACCAGCCCTTGACAGGCGTGGCCTTGGGGGCAGGTCGACACCAGCTCCCAGGCCCTGGTGGCATCAGCCATCAGCATATGGAGGCTGGGAGTCCTGCGCCGAGAGGCTCCAGCCTGAGTCTCACCACATTCCAGAAGGCGCTCGGGCCACGCAGGGCCCACAGGGGGGCTGGAGCCGGGCTCAAGCTTCTCCGTCTGCCACAGCTGTGAGGCCAGGGGACAGCAGGTGAGCGCAGGCGGCTCCCTACTCCCAGCAAGCCGTGAGCTACGCCTGTCCCCAGCTGAGCGTGGCCTGCGGGGACGGGGCCCTCCCAGGGCCTCTTCCAGACCCAGCCCTGAACTCCCCACGTCCGGGCCCAGGGAGCTGCGTGGGGCCTCTCGAGGGGCCTGTGTGAAATGCAGACACAGGTGCTGCAGACCCTGGGGGGCTCGGCGGGCCCCCCCCACCGGCTGCGGGTCAGAGAGCACATTCCGGGCACAGCCCCCTGTCCCCCGCATTGGTAGCCCGCCCCCCGGACCTCAGGCAGCCCCGGAGGCTGGTGCTGTGCTGTCGGCCTCTAACGTGCTGCCTACTGGCTGGGTTGGGTACGTCTACACGTAAAGCATCTAGAAACAAACACCGAAGGCAAGTGTGTTGCAGAGGCACGGTGGCGCCCTGACTCCCGTGACGTGGGGACCCCGGGACTCCTGTTGTGTGGGAACCCCAGGACTCCCATGCTGTGGGGACCCCAGGACACCTGTCACGTGGGGACCCTGGGACTCCCGTGCCGTGGGGACCCCAGGACACCTGTCACGTGGGGACCCCGAGACACCTGTGGTGTGGGAACCCCAGGACTCCCGTGCCGTGGGGACCCCAGGACACCTGTCACGTGGGGACCCTGGGACTCCCGTGCCGTGGGGACCCCAGGACACCTGTCACGTGGGGACCCCGGGACTCCCGTGGCGTGGGGAACCCCGGGACTCCCATGGCGTGGGGACCCCGGGACTCCTGTGGCGTGGGGACCCCGGGACACCTGTTGTGTGGGAACCCCAGGACTCCCGTGCTGTGGGGACCCCAGGACACCTGTCACGTGGGGACCCTGGGACTCCCGTGCCGTGGGGACCCCAGGACACCTGTCACGTGGGGACCCCGGGACTCCCGTGGCGTGGGGAACCCCGGGACTCCCATGGCGTGGGGACCCCGGGACTCCTGTGGCGTGGGGACCCCGGGACACCTGTTGTGTGGGAACCCCAGGACTCCCGTGCTGTGGGGACCCCAGGACACCTGTCACGTGGGGACCCTGGGACTCCCGTGCTGTGGGGACCCCAGGACACCTGTCACGTGGGGACCCCGGGACTCCCGTGCCGTGGGGACCCCAGGACACCTGTCACGTGGGGACCCTGGGACTCCCGTGCCGTGGGGACCCCAGGACACCTGTCACGTGGGGACCCCGAGACACCTGTGGTGTGGGAACCCCAGGACTCCCGTGCCGTGGGGACCCCAGGACACCTGTCACGTGGGGACCCTGGGACTCCCGTGCCGTGGGGACCCCAGGACACCTGTCACGTGGGGACCCCGGGACTCCCGTGGCGTGGGGACCCCGGGACTCCTGTGGCGTGGGGAACCCCGGGACTCCCGTGCTGTGGGGACCCCAGGACACCTGTCACGTGGGGACCCCGGGACTCCCGTGGCGTGGGGAACCCCGGGACTCCCGTGGCGTGGGGACTCCGGGACTCCTGTGGCGTGGGGACCCCGGGACACCTGTCGCGTGGGGACCCCGGGACTCCTATGGGGTGGGGGACCCCGGGACTCCCGGGCGGAGACGTCCAACACGACAGGCGGAGAAAGCCTGGACACAGGGGACACTGAGGGGGCTAGAGGCGCAGGGGGGTGGGAGCCCGGGGCGGATGGACAGACAGCATGGACAGATGGAAGACGAGCCACCTCCCCCCCTCCTTCCTCTGCTCTGCTGGCTCAGACCTTAACCTCTTTGTCACCGCGTTGCTGTCCCCCGTTATTGGTGGGGGGGGGCAGTGAGCATGAGGAGTGAAGTGGGAGGCTGGGAACAAACTGCCGAGAAGGGAGAGGGGAGGCCGTCAGGCAGGGGCTGGGCCCCCAGGTCATGAGAAGAATGTGTGAGATCACAGGAAGTGGGCAGGGGAGAGGAGCGGGGGTCAGGTCAGACTTTAAGTGAAATTCGGGGCTCCCCGCAGAAGGGCCTGGGGCTGCCGGCCTCGGAGGGCGCCCAGAGGCCTTCCAGGCAGGAGGCTGCCGTGAGCGATCCCCGGAGCCCAGAACGGGGGGCTGGGGGGGCCGGCCGCGGGCTGAAGGGGTGCCTTTCTCTGCCATCCTCCAGGGCTTTCTCTTTTCCTCCTTGGCCTCCTCAGTCCACAGGGCAGCACTGGTCCCAGATCCATGCACAGAGAGAGGGGAGCGAGAGGGGCCGATTTACCCCCAGACTCGGCTCCGGCCGTGTCTGAACCCCCGGCAGCGGTCTCGCTCCTCACAGAGCCGCGTAAAAAGATGCCTTTTATTTAGGCTGTTCCGTGTCTGCCCGGACAATTAGTGTTAGCTTCCAGTCTGGGAGCGGAGGCGTCACTATCGTCCCCCTGCGCCCGCAGTCAGCGGACTGGGCCTCCTGCGTCTTCCTTCTGTGGATCAGCACCCCCTCCCACCCCCCCCCGAGCAGGGCTCCGGCTGCCGGGTCACAGGCGGGGCTGGGGGCATCCTGACAGCCTGATAAACTGGCTTCAAAATACCTTCGCTAAGCTTGCTGTGCGGTCCCAGCTGTGCCCACGGCGAGGCTGTCACTCAGGGCTATTTGGGGGCAGCTCCCGGCACACGCCAGCCTCTCCCTAGGGCACCTCCCAAGGCCCCCAGGTCTTCGCTCCCAGACCCGCAGCGGCTGACACCCCTGGGTGTTCTGCGGGGCGCGCTGGGACCCAGCAGACGCGCAACGAGGGCGATCACGAGGTGACGGGCTCCTGGAGAGGACGTAGTTGCACGTTTTGGGGGGGCTGTCCCTGGAGTGGAGAAGGGCAACAGCTGGGCTTGGTGACCGCAGGGTCCTGGCTGCGAGGCCTGCCTTGAATTCCGTGACGGAAGGGGTCTGCGGCTGGAACGGGCTGAGCCCTGGCCCCGCACTCAGAGGGGCGCTCGCTCTCAAACACGAGCAGGTCCCTCCTGGTTTCCCTCTACCCCCGGGGCACCCTCACCCCCAGCCGTGCGCCAGAGTGAAAAGTACCAGGATGAGAGGGTGGGTGCCTTCCCCAGACCACGTGTCTGCACCCGAGTGTTCTCATCTGTAAAACGGGTGCAGTAAAATGCCGGCCCGTGCACTTTGCAGGGTTGCTGTAGACACATGACCTGCTGTGCGACAGGGCGGGCACTGGAGCCCCGAGATGCTTGCAGCCCTTCAGGCAACCCCCCAGCGCCCGGGCGCGGCCGCGCAAGCTGCTGGGAGTGTAACCGGGAGCCCGGTCTCGTCCCACCCAGCTCTACATCCCCGAGACAGAGGGTCACTCGCAGGAGAGAGAGGGTGGCCCGGGCTGCAGGCCGGGACATCCCGCCTGGGCCCCTGGAGAGACGCCTCCTGTGCGGCTGCCAAACTTCCTCCACGAACAATGGCAGAGGAGATGCTGTTTTTTCCAGCGGGGAAGCCGGCCGGGCGGGGAGGTTGCAGGGCCCCGAAAGGTCAGGCAGCGCAGCAGGGGTGGGCGTGGCGGTGCCAGGGCCTGGGCTGCAGCCCCGGCCCCACCCCGATGAGCTCCTAGAGCTTCCCGGGCGCAGAGTGGAGGTGACGACTGTCACTGCACTCGTGTTACTGGCTATCAACACCATACAAGCCGTTTGTTGATCGCCTTCAGTACACGGTGAGATGTGTTTACAAAGATGCTATCTGTGCCTTCCAGAAGATTCTAGGCTACTTAGAGAAAATGCAGACCAGCACTGCAGAGTGAAAGGCAGCACGAGGGGCTGAGACCAGGGGCTCCCCCGCTTTGAGTCCCGACTTACTTACTGACAGTATACCTCAGGCACGTCCCTTCCCCACCCCGTGCCTCAGTTTCCCCTTTCAACATGGGAGTGAAGATCATTACGGGGCCTCCTTCATGAAGCTGCTAGGAGGATCCAATGCATCACTGTTTGCAAGGCCTTTAGAGCGGCTTCTGATATTACACACTCACAGTGCCCGTAAGATAAATAACGTGTAAGTGAAATAAAAACATGGCCACGCGGGAAGAGACGGGCTTTTCTGTTTTTAGGGTGCGGTGTGGCAGTCTCCCAGCGTGGGGTTTGATTTTAAGCCTCGTTTCCGTTGCTTTGCCTCTGCTTGGGGTTTGTGGGAGAGGCACGGGGAGGGGCCCCGTGAGCAGCAGAAGGCCGCGGTCTCACCCCCCAGAGCGGCTCTCGCAGAAACAGGGGCCTACGTTCTTGCAAAGCGTCGTGCATGTGTAAATCACTTCTCTGACACATCTGGGCGACGGCGGGGTTCCAGGGGCTCCTGAAATCAGTGCGGCCGTGCGTAAGGAGAAAGGCCATGGCTGGGGTCACGGAGTGTGAGGTCACCTGCGGGGGGTGTGGGGCCGGTTCAGACAAACGCAGGGACTGAGCAGGGACAGGACAAGCATGGCGGTTATGTCAAGTTACCTCCCTCTGGGTAAGGCCCCCTCTGGTCCTCACAAGACCCGGCAGGGAAGAAGAGAGAAGGCCTACATCATTAGTGGGTCCCCCCAGGGGCAATGACGTGGGCTGGGAGTTTGTAGGATCGGGTATCCTGGGGAGAGAGAGGGTCTTTGGTCCCTGTGACTAGAGCTACCTGCGTAGGGACCTCAGCCTCACGGCACAGCCTGACGACATCGGGGTGGCTAGGAGTTTGGAGGTCGAGCCGTCCGAGCATACTGAGGCTGGCCAGGCATTCAGAGTCAGGGCCCTCTGGCAAAATAACTCGTGAACCTTTTACAAGCACACAGCTGAGGAGAGGCCGGATGGCTCAGTCGGTTGTGTCCGACTTCAGCTGAGGTCGTGATCTCATGTCTGACTTCAGCTCAGGTCATGATCTCGCGGTTCGTGGGTTCAAGCCCTGCGTCGGGCTCTGTGCTGTCAGCTCAGAGCCTGGAGCCTGCTTTGGATTCTGTGTCTCCCTATCTCACTGCCCCTCCCCCACTCATGTTCTGTCTCTCTCTGTCAAAAATAAGTAAACATTAAATTGGTCCCCAGACTCCAAATTAAAATAAGCAATACATAAATAAAATAAAAGCACACAGCTGTGTCACGGGTCCCCGTGGCCGCCACTTAGGAGCATTTACTACATGCCTGGTGCTCTCCTAAGTGCTTTATTTTGAGTTGCTGGCTCCATCCTCCTTAAAACCCTAGACAACTGACATACAGAGAGGTCAAGTCACTTTTTCAAGGACACACAGCTTATGAGCACTAGAGTTAGACTCATATGCAGCCATTCTGGCTCCAGAATTCTTGCTCTTCTCCACAACAGGAAACAGCTTCCCCCCACCCCTATTACGTGCTCACGTTCTAAATACAGCACTGGAACCCAGCTTCAGATCGCATCAGCCACCAACTTCAAAGACCCCTACACTCTCCCTGAGGGAGTTGCAGCCGTGGGGGTGGGGGGGTGGGCAGGGGGCAGGTGACTTAGAAACAAGATGCTTTCTAAGATGCATGTTCTGATTGGCTCCCTCGGGGGTTGTGACTGATTAGACCCCTCCAGTTTCCGTGCAGCTGAACCTCCCCCCAACCCCGTGTATATTTCTCAAAATGACTGGGTTGAGCCCATTACTCTAACCTAACAGCGTCTCCATCATAAATAGCGTCGCAGTCATCTGAAGCGCTAGCTCTGCCTGCAGCTCTGTGTCGTCTGTGGGTCTGATGGGCGCCTCTTCCTTCCCGTGAAGGGACGGGATGGGACCTAGATGTGTTCTTCGGCCCCTCTTACTGGACCCACCGCGCAGGGTTCCCCCGGTGGATTGGCACTGCTCCCGGATCTGTGACAGCAAAGGTCCTCATTCCCTGCTAGGCCTGGGGGTGCTCCCCGCTAAAGGGCTTCTGGGGCCCCCTGTTCACCTCTCCTCCAGATCCTGCCCCTCCCGTCGCTGGGGGGGGTGGGGTGTGTCCTTGCGGACCGGTTGTGAAACCTTGTGAAACCGGAGCCGGCATTCCCTCCATTGTCTGGAGAGCCGAGGAGCAGGACAAACCTGCCTGGGATTTGCATTAAGTTCGAGCCTGGGGAGGCCAGCCCCGCCCCCCCAGCAGCTGTTGCCAAGGCAACCCATGGGGCCCAGAAAAGGTAACAGAAAAGAGCCCAGAGCCTTGGCCTCCCTGGGGGTCAAGGAGCCCAGGGGAGCCCGGGCTGGGCCCGGGTCCAGTGTTCAGGAGCTATTGTTCCAAATGTCAGCTGGCCAAGGTCCTCTGCGGGCCGCGGGCAGCCAGCTCCGCTGACAGGGGCTCCTGGGGACCCCGCCTCATGGGGTCTCCCCGGCCTCCTGCCTGGCTGGTGGCAGGCCCTTCCCCTTCTCCCTTCCTCTGCTGAGTCTCTGACCCACCGCCCTCCTTTCCCAGCATCAAAAGACTGAAATATAAAACAGAAAGCGATGACAACGAGGCCTGGGAGGTACACACGGTCAGGTCCACCCTGAGCCTCCGCCAGCACCCTCCCCTCCACAGGGCCTGTCTCAACACCATCTGACCCGGGGCCGTGACTCACCAGACCCCACAGGGGAGAACCCATGGGAGTTTCCTTCCTGGAGGACCAGAGACACCTTTTTCCTTGGAAGACCTGGAGAGACCACCCAGCCCCCTCCGCCCCCGGCCCCCCGCACCCTGTCCTGTGCAGCTACATCCGGGGAGCCAGCCTTCACTCGGCGCCCAGCCAGGGCCCTTTGCACCCCCTGGAAGAGGGGGACTCTGCAGGTTCCAGATACTAACGTACTTGACTCGCCTGAGCACAGTCTTAAGCCTTTCCTCACTCCTGAGCCCGCCTCTGCCTCCTCCCCACTGCAGGCCCACTTCTAATCCCTCGATGTTCCAACAGTATTTTTAGTTACCTCTGTCTTTCTCCAACTCTCCACATCCAAGGAATCACTCAAGGGCACCTGGGGGCTCAGTCAGTTAAGCGTCTGACTTCAGCTCAGGTCATGATCTCACGGTTCATCAGCCCAGAGCCTGGAGCCTGCGTCGGATTCTGTGTCTCCCTCTCTCTCTGACTCTCCCCCATTCATGCTCTGTGTCTCTGTGTCTCTCAAAAAATGAATAAACATTAAAGAGTCACTCAGAAGTGTATGTGTCTAGAATTCAGGTTCCTGACCCCGCACCCCACCCCCCCTTCCCAGACCTGCAGAATCAAGTACTCTGGGAAGGTTGCCTGGAAATCTGTCTTGGACGAATTGTCCCAAGTGATGCTCATATTTGGGTGAGGCTGGGGACTCTGGGCCAAGTCACTTGCTTCCCTTCCAGGTCCAGTCCCTTAAGTCTGTCCCAGGGCCACCATCTCGGCTGCAAGATGGGCCCGGCCCACACACTGCCCCGGCCAGGGAGGCACTGGGGGCGGTGCCGGTGAGCATGGCCTGGGACCACAGTCGGCTTTATACTGGCCTCATTGGCTCTGTCTGTTCCCTTCTCCACCGCGGTCAGTCCCAGGGTCATCTGAGTGCCCCTGGCCTGCCGTGGTGTGGGTGGCGCATTGGTGTCTACTGGTCTGCAGCAGCTTGAGCCCCTAAGAAATGGGTGGGAGCCCTGAAGGGCCTAACAGGTATCTCCTGGCTCCTGACTCCCAGAGGTGATACACCCCTGACACAAGCTGCCACCAGCAAATGCATCCACCCCGCGACCCTCTAACATGCCTTCCTGCTGTTGCGCTGTGGGAGCACAGGGTGCTGTGGGCGTCTCAGCGCATTCAACGTCCTCATATGTAAGACATGGGTAGTAATGGAGGTGATCACGGAGTCTAGCACAGAGCACATGGGAGTCCCCTTTCTGTTTACCTTTTCTCTTTCTGTTCAGATACAGGCTGATGGTTAAGCCTCTCTCACTTCTCCTTCTTTCTGGTCCTATTAAAACACTTCTGGAAGCGCCTGGGTGGCTCAGTCGGTTAAGCGTCTGACTCTTGATTTCGGTTCAGGTCATGATCTCATGGTTGGTGAGATCGAGCCCCATGTTGGGCTCCACACTGAGCATGGAGACTGCTTGGGATTCTCTCTCCCCCTCTGTCTCTGCCCTATGCATGCACACGTGCATGCCCTCTCTCAAAATAGATAAACATTAAAAATTTTTTTCTGAAAAAAGTCAATATATAAAAATCAATTGTATTTCTGTATATTAGCATTAAGTAATTAGAATACGATATTTAAAAAGACCATTGTCATTTACAACATTGTTTAAAGACATAAAACACTTAGAAATGAAGTTAATGAAAGATGTGAAAAAATTCAATGCTCAAAACACTAAATGTTGCTGAGAGAAATGAAAGAAGACACAGAGAAATAGAATCCTATGTTCATGGATTGAAACACTTAGTATGAAGATGTCAATTCTCCCCAGTGATGCATAGCTTCGGAACAATCCTAATCATAATCCCGGATAGGTGTACATTTTTAAAAATGGAAATTGACAGCTGAATTCTAAAATTTATTTGGAAATCAAAAATCCTAGAAATAGCCAAAACGACTTAGAGAAAGAAGAAAAGGCTGGAGGGCTTACACTACTGACATCAAGATTTACTGCAAAGCTCCTGTTGTTAAAGCAGCGTGGTACTGACATGGGAGGGGACACATAGATCCGTGGAGCAGAACAGAGAGTCCAGAGACAGACCCACACTCATTGGGACAATTGGTCATTGTCAAAGTCATCGAAGCAATCCACTGCAGGGAAAGGATGGCCTTTTTGACAAATGGTGCCAGCAGAACTGGAAAACCATGGGAAAAAAATGAACATAACCATTTATCTCACCATACACAAAAATTAACTCAAGATAGATTATTAAACAAAAATATTAAAGCAAAAGCTATAAAACTTTTAATGGAAAATGAAGGGTACTAGCTGTCTGGTCTATGGATAGGCAGAGATGTCTTTGCTAAATAAGCCTCAGACTGGGAGAGAGCATTTACAAAACAGATTAGCTAACAAGAGACTGTAGTGAGAATATATAACGAATTCCTACAACTTGATTAAAAAACAATTTAAAAATGGGCAAAAGATTTGCCAAACCCTTCATGAAGGATTATATTCAATTCAGCAATAAATACACGCAAAGGTACTCAACACTCATTATGGTGTTCATTTGATGAAATTCAGTGGATTAAATTAAGTAATTTCATTAAATTAAAACCATGATGAGATACCACTTTGCTCCCTGGAATGGCTAAAATTAGGAAGATTTACAACTTCAAGTGTTAGCAAGAATGTGGATCTCATACTCCCGTACATTGCTGGTGGGGGTATAACATGGTGTGTGACCACTTTGGAAATGGTTGGGCTTTTTCTTATACAGTTAAACAGATACACTATCACCCAGAAATCTCACTCCTAGATATTCTGCAAAAGGAGATGAAAATGTACATCTATAATAATACATGTACAAGAATGTTCCGAGCAGCTAAAAACCGGAAGCAATGCAAATGACTGTCGGAAAGAGAACGGAGACACAAAGTGTGGAATATCTGTATAAGTGATCTCTACCCAAGAAGAAAGGGTAAACCCATGATACATGCGATGACACAGATGACCTTTATAGACACTACTCTCCGCAAAGAAGCCAGATACAGGAAGTACATGTGGTTGTGTGGGGTTCCATTTATATCATGTTCCAGGGCAGACAGAGAATCCGTAGTGATACCATCTGACCTGTGATTGTCTCTGGGTGAGGGCTTGATCAGGAAGGGCCCCATGGAGCTCCCTGGAGCGACAGAAAGGTCCCACATACCTTGGTAGGGGTGCGGCTTCTGTGAGGATATGCATTTGTTGAAACTCAGTGAATTGTACGCTTATGACTTGTTCATTTCATTGTATGTAAATTTTAGTCTAAAAGAACTCCAAACAGGCATTGACGACTTTTGATGGTATGGGTTAATAATTCAGAGACGACTCTGTTTACTACAGGCTTGAGCAATCAAGAAAAATATATTAACGATCATGGGAGCCAAGTTTCTCACCTGGGGAAGTGAATTAAAGATGCGGAAAGAGGGCAAACGAGAATGCGGTTTTGTGGTGTTGGATTGGAGGCATCAGTGTGAACTCAGTTTTCAACATCTTTGTATTTTCATATAGACCTGGGCTATGGATAGAGTTGTAGATGCAGAGAAAAATGCGATACAGACAGGGGTGTGTGTGCATACTCCTAGCTTCTTGAACTATTCTGTAACTTTTCTATACATTTGAAATTATATCAAGATGAAAAGTGACAAAATATAGACATCTTTTGGAAAGCCACCGTAAGTTCCTTGCAGATGTCCGGAGCCAAGTTCATGCACCAAACTCCTTGAGAAAGAGCCCAATCTCCCATTCTTACTTCTTTCACTGAGGCTGAAACCATGGTGGTGATCCATCATCCTGATGTCCTACACAGACTTTTTCTTTCAGATTCTTCTTCCAGCCAGAGGCTGGACTTTGTCAGCCCTCCCATGTCCCCCTGACAACCTCCAGGGCTGTTTCCTGTAATCGAGGAACTGCCAGGGACACATGGATGTCACCTTTGGCCACCCCACCCTCACCTGCAGGAGGCTTCCGGTCCGTGTCCCTCTGACGACCTCCCATGCTTTCTGTTTCCCGTAACTGAGGAACTGCCAGGGACACATGGATGTCACCTTTGGCCACCCCACCCTCACCTGCAGGAGGCTTCCGGTCCGTGTCCCTCTGACGACCTCCCATGCTTTCTGTTTCCCGTAACTGAGGAACTGCCAGGGACACATGGATGTCACCTTTGGCCACCCCACCCTCGCCTGCAGGAGGCTTCCGTTGCGGACAGCAAGGAAACAAGGCTCCTGGGGGCTCCCTCTGCCCTCTCACCATCCGACCGGGCCTTTCTGCACCCCAGGCTGGCAGAGTGAAAGGAATCTTTGGCTTCCCTTTCATTTTTGTTTTCGGGTCATCTCAGCAGCAGCAGGGTCTTTGGGTCCATTTGAGACCGAGGCTTCCAACGCAGAGGAGGTGGCCTTGGTCAGGGACCTGCTGGTTCCCACCGATGCCGCCGGGTCTGGCGCTCCCACCCTCCCGTGGAGGCGGCCTCTTAGGCGCAGGAGCACTGGTTCTGAGCGCTGCCGCGGGTGCGGGGAGGCCGGGTGGCGAGGCCGTTCCTGCGCGTGCTGGGGTCACGCAGGACCCTGCTGAGTTAGAGAATCTCTTCGATTCTGGGTGCCGTGAACTGTAGGCGAGGGGCCCCCGGCGCTGGAGGAGTGACAGAATTACAGGGGCCCTTAATGCTGAGACCGAGCCGTCTGGGCCTGGAGGATTTGGGGTTTCCCATGGCTTGAGGGAGCCGCGCACCGCACATGTTTCGCACTGGTCAGGCCGGCTTGCTTGGCTCACACACACACCCTGTAACTCCATGGAAGTGCTGAGGAGCGATGTGTGTGTGTGTGTGTGTACGTGTGTGCACGCGTGTGTGCCGCGTATGTCAGGCTGACAGACAGACCAAGAAAAGAACAGAGGAGAAGAGACCGTAGGAGAGGCTGTGGGGGTGAGGTGGTGACAGAAGCTGAGCAGCGGCCGTGTAGACAGGAGGGGTGTGTGCACGTGTGGCTGGGAGCTCTCGTGTCCTTGCGGGGGGGGCGGGGAACATAGGTGGCCCACCTGGGAGAGGGGCCTGTGGCCCAAGGGTAAAGGGGCCTCTCCTTGCACACATGGATGTGCACACGTGTGAGACCGTACAGGAGAGGACAACGGAAGGCCTCTGTGAGTGTGTGCATGCGTGTCAGGGTCCTCTGAATGCGTGTGTGTGTGGTTGTGTGTAAGCACGTCACAGCATGCCCATGAACATATGTGTGCGTGTGTGTACAAGCATGTGGGCATGTGCCTGTGTGAGTACGTCAGCACGTGCCTGTGCGTGTGCATGTGATTGTGTATGTGTTGGTGTGCACGTGTGAGTGTACAAGAGGGAGCATGTGCCTGTGGGCGTGCTTGTTCATGTGTGAGCATGTGTGTGTTCATGCGCGAGTGTGTGTGCGTGTTTGTGTGTGCCCGGGAGTGTGCACGCCACGCCGGAGGCAGGCACAGGGAGGCTGGGCGGTGGACGCCGCTGGGGGCTGTGTCCTGCTCCCCTCTCCCCGGTCCCACGGGGCCACGTCAGGGCCTGGGGCTGGAGCAGAAAGGAAACCCCGAAATGTGCGCAGAACCCGCCGAAGTGTTCGCGTCCAAGAAGAGCCAGGAGGACTGGCCGGGCTCTCCGTCTCCTCCTGGCCCCCGACCGCCCCCCGGGCCCCCACGGAGGGGAAGTGGAAACAAATGTCTGGAGACGGGCCAAGAGCAAAGCAAGCTGTTTGGAGATGTGGCCTCTTTGGAGGAGAGAGGGGGAGGGAGGGGTGGAGGGAGAGGGCAGGGGAGGAGCGGGGAGGGGAGAGAGACGCCAGCAGGCCTGAGGGGGGATCTGAGGGGACGGGAGGGGAGGGCACGGCGGGGAGGGGGTTCCGGCTTTGCCCTGAGCTGCTCCTGTACCCGAGGAAGAGACCACCCTGTCCGCCCCCCACCAGGCTCATTTGTGAGCCCGTAGGGCAGAGCAGGGCCTTGGCGTGGAGGTGGGGGGCAGACAGGGACAGCTGTCCCCTCTGGCGCCACCGCCCGTCCGGACACAGTGGGCAGGGAGGCCCTCGGTCCCTCAGGTGAGGCTCCCTTCGCGGCTGGGCGCCTGACGCCAGTCACTCCACCGTGGGAAGAAACGCGAGAGCAGCCGGTCCCTCGTGTCCCCCGGCCCACGCCAGGGGGTCCCCTCCTGCAGCCCGGAGGCTTCCGTGCGCCCCTCAGACCTGCCGTGAGGACGGCCCTGGGAACCCCGGCCCCTCGGGGCCACGGCGCTGGTCCCCCTCCCTTGCTGGGCCCGACACGCGGTCACACGAATGACCTGGGACCCCAAGGGGCTTGCCCTTGAAGGAGTCGGCGCCCCGTTCCCCTGCCCCCACGCTTACGAGGGGCGTGAGTAATGACCACCTGGTGAGGAGAAACCCCTAACTTTGGATCGCATTTAGTGCCCGTCCTGCTTGTCACGAGTGAGGCCCTTCGGCCTGTTCATGTCATTAGGAAGGAACATTTCCTGTTTGGGGTTATTTAGGCTTCCCCCCCTCACTGAGCATGATATTCAAGACTGGCCTCTCACTTCCTGGGCACTTCCTGAGTGGGGGTCCGTGAGGACACGGCCCCGGCCTCACAGGGGCCACCACGTGGGACAGACACCGGTGCTGTGTTGCCACGGGCCCCAGCGACCCAGGAAGGCGGTGCCAGCTGACACGGGGCTCACCACCTGCTTCCAGGGCACTTCCTCATCTAACCCTACAGCATCAAATTTTACAAGGGAAACTGAGGCACAGAGCATTTACGTGCTCCCGAAACCCGAAGTCACATGGCTGGCGAGTCGGATTCGAGGCGAGCCAGGTTCCCAGCCGCTGCCCACGATGCAGTGGACGGCGGGACAGGGCTGTCCGAGGGGACGGGCCGCCCAGGGAGGGCGGAGGCGCGAGCTGTTCATTCTGGGAAGGCAGGTGTGCACGCGTGGGCAGCGGGGACAGTGCGCCCCCCCTTCCTGCAGCGACAGCGTGGGGGGCGCAGCTCGGACACGGGGAGGAAGCGTCGGAAGGTGGGCACGGGCTGTGCCTCTGAGAGTGTGCTAACCCAGTCTTCCTGGAACGTTCTCTCTGGGCGCCGGGTCTTGCTGTCATGACAGTCACAGTAGTGGGCCGCAGCCTTGGTCCTGGCTCCTCGCCCGCGGGGCGGACGCCTCCACGGCCGCTCCAAGCCCCAGTCTCCCCACAGCCCCTGTTGGTCTCTCGTGCTGAGGCCGAGACAAGCCCAGGGGACCATGGCTCAGCCCGTGTGGCTCCCCGGCAGTGGCTCCCTGGGCCGGCCTTCCCGCAGGCGTGGGCAGCCTGGGAGCTCTTCCTCCTCAGATAGTGAAATTCCTAGCACCGAGTGCCACCCAGTGTGTCCCCAGCCTCCTCCGGATTGACCTCTGAGCCGGGAGGGGCGAACGGCACAGGCTGCCGGCCCACGTGCTGCACATCCGGGGCGCCCAGACGCGGGCTGAGGCTCCAGACAGGGCAGGCACGTCTCACGCCCGTGGGGGGAGGGGCCTCTGAGGCACAACGGGGCAGTTTAATGGGCCCCAGATGTGCAACCCCGAGCCTCTGGTGCTCAGTGCTCCCCAGCTCCTGGGGCTGCCCTGGGCACTTCCTGAGGTTCGTGCACAGGTCCTGAGGCGCAAAAGGTCTGCGCGCAACACTCTTGACTCCATCTTCCCCCCGGGAGGCTCCACGGACTTAATGCCACATGTTCTCCTGGCCCGCGGGCCCTCTCCGTCCCCTGCTTGCAAACTGTCACACGACCCCGCTCCGCTCCCCGCCCCGGGGGGAGACCCCGCACACAGGAGCCCGCGTCCTAACCGGGGCGGCCGGGCCGTGTTCCCAGTCTCAGCTTAGTCTCCGGCTCAGCTCCACTTGCCCCTTGCAGGGCCCCCCGTTCCCCGCGCCTCATCCCTATGGAGGCCCGGCCTCCGGCTCTGTCTTTGTTCCAGTGAAGCTGGTAAAGCGGCTGAATGACTCAGTGGCCTGTCATTTGCTCGTCCTCCGAGAGGCGTTTGATCTCCCTGAAATTCAGATCCCGTAATGCGGGCGCGGCAGCGCTAATCAGGGCCAGGCTCTGTGGGCACAGAGGGCCACGTGAATGAGTGCTCTGAATCACGTACCCAGCAAGGCATGAGGAAGCTTCTGGGCTTGCCCAGGGGTGGGTGCACGGAAGTGGGCAGGATGTGTGGCGTGCTGCACACCCCCCCCCCCCCCCCCGCTGCCCAGGTCATCCAGAGCGGCCCTGAAGGTGCCAGGCTCTGAAGAGCTTGTGGACTGAAGGCCCCAGTCCATTGGAGGACCAGCTAGCTGCAGGGATGACAGGTGATGACACAGATGCACAGGTACATGTGCGCCCCCAGAGCCCCCCCCCCCCCCGCCGCCCGCTTGCTTCCTGCGGTGGGGAGGCCAGCCGGTCAGGAACGGACCCGCTGGGAAGGGTCACTGCCCTCACCCAGGCCACTGCGGTCCCACCTTCCTGCCCCCTGAGGGAGAGCGGGCTGTCCCGTGCGGGCCCGCTTCCACTGCTCCAGGGCCGTTCCAGGACCTGACCCGGGCAGGAGCCCACACATTCAGACCCATCGTACACGCAAGGTGCTTCTCAACGAGCTCTGCTTGCGGGGTCCCCTCACTGAGCCATGGCCCCAAAGGAGACACAGCTCAAGTGGAGACTGGCTGAACCAGAATCCACAGTCCACACTGCACTTATGCAACCACGGGAGGTTTTAACGCTGCCCTCGGGCCTCGGTACGGAGCCAGGAGTGAGCAGGTGTGTCCACACCCCAGCGTGCGGTGGGAGCAGCTCTTTCTCCTCCGCCCCTCGATCCTATGGGGTGTAGGAAACCTTGGGCCCAATCACGGCCACAGCTAGGTTTCCTCTTCCCCTGCTTTGAAAATTCCACAGTAAGCATCCGATACATTGTTGAGATACATCTCAGATTTATAGGAAGACGTGGTGTCCATAACTTCGGCTTTCTGATCTTATCCCCATTCACCTGAAGGAAACTTTAAACCCAGCGTATGGCGCATAGTAGGTGCTTAATAGATATTTGTTGAGTGAATTGTATCCCAAGAATTCTTCCCTCCAGCTCTGCCACCTGAGGAGTGACAGCCGCAGGGACCTATGTCCCCCACGGTCCTGAGAACAGAGCCTGTCACTCAGGAGCACAGGGTCTTCATGGAGAAGCACCCAGGCCTCTGTTCTAGAAGGTCTGGCCCTTGGCCTGGGCAGTGTTTTGTGTGCGTGTCCAAGCCCAGGGGATGCACGTTCCCACCCAGCAAACACACCACCCACATTAATAAAGGGCACAAAACACATGTTTGTGTAAAGGCATGAACAAGAATGAAACAGGGGTGCCTGGGCAGCTCTGAGGGTTAAGCATCTGACTTAATTTCAGCTCAGGTCACGATCTCACAGTCAATGAGTTCGAGCTCCATGTAGGGCTCTAAGCCTCTGAGCTGCTGACAGTGCAGAGCCTGCTTGGGATTCTCTCTCTCGCTCTCGCTCTCTCTCAATAAACTTAAGTGGCATCTGGGTGTCTTAGTCACTTAAGTGTCCGACTTCGGCTCAGGTCATGATCTCGTGGTTTGTGGGTTCAAGCCCTGAGTCAGGCTCTGTGCTGACAGTTCGGAGCCTGTCAGCTACTTCAGATTCTGTGTCTCCGTTTCTGTCTGCCCCTCCCCTGCTTGCACTCTGTTTCTCTCTCTCTCAAAAATAAATAAAACATTAAAAAAAGAGAGCGAGAGAAAATGAGCATTTATTTCATTCTCACTGTGGGCCTGGCTGACGCCAGGCTCTGGGCAGGCCCTGCCCTGGGGTGGTCAGCGAGGCAGAGAGAGAGGTTCACAAAAGTCAAGGCCCAGGACCCAGGACACCAAGTCCTGGGCATAGTGGCTTCCTCTGGCCTGTTAGGGCCGTGGACCCCATGGGTTCTGAGACCCAGCAGAGCCCGGAAGGCCCCGAGGTTGCCTCTCACACGGGGCTGTGCAGAGAGTGGCCCCCAGCTCTCCACCCATCATCCAAGAGTATGACGGGCTTCCTCCAAGGCTGGGCCAGCCGTGTGGGATGCCAGGTGGACGCCACGTCTGTGTCCCCGCTGTCCCCGCACCGCTCTGTTGTTGTGGATGGCCCTCCTCACAGCTCATGGCCCCCGCCCTGCTCCTGAGAGGGCAGGAGAGATTGTCAGCTGGGCGATGCTTGGCTCTGGCACCGAATGCCCTTCCCGTGAGTATCCCTGGACTCTGGGATCCCTATACTTGTTTCCACCTCGGCCTTCACACTGCCGTGTCCCAGGCTCTTGGCCAAGATGCACAAACTCCTCTTCAGCTCGCCTGGTGGGCGTCTAAGAAACACCCTTTCCCGCTCCCAGCCTCCAGGATGTTCCCAGAGGTTTAGAGTTGGGGCTGGAAATCCTGTTTCTTTAATTAAAGTTTTTTTTGAGACAGAGAGACCATGTGAGTTAGGGAGGGAGAGAAAGAGAGGGAGAGAGAGAGAGAATCTCAAGCAGGCGTAAGCTTCTGCAGTAGCTCTGGAGTGAAAGTGTTGGGCTGGACGGAGGTCCCCCCCACCCCCAAGAGCCCCATCTCCCTCCCCCGTCCCCGCAAAGGGAGAGCTCCCCAGAGTAACAAGATAATGCGGCAACAGTACGAATGCCTGGGAGAGACCTGGTGTGTGACGGGTCTCAGTAGACATTAAATATTTTTGTTATCCGTTTGTTGCCCAATGAGTGTAGACTTTGGAGGACTTGGGCACCATCTGGGCAGGTGGCCAGGCTGCAGAGCACACGCCCAGACGATAGGGTCACCAGTGGGGCCTGGAGGCCGCCACTCACTAGCTGTGCGCTCCACCTTTCTGGGCTTTCATCTCCTGGCTGCAAAACAGAGATGCAAAGCCCGGCCCTGTTTACCTCACTCTTGGTTGCAGGAATAAAACAAAGGAATTTATGTGAGTGTTTGGTGCCACACGTAGGACCACCCAACCATGTCGCGCCTGTCACCCTGCCTCAAGGGGCGCCCAGGAGCTCGGGGCTGCCTGCCCCCAGACCCGTGCCTTGGGCTCCGCTTTCCAGAACAAACCTTGGCTGAGACAAGAGCACATGCTCATTGTGGAAAAGGTGGAAAATAGAGAAAACACTACTTCAGGCATTAGCGCCCGGTGGTCACCAATGACCTCAGCACGCAGGTGTACAGGACACTCAAGCCAACGTATTTCCCATCAGGCTTTTCACTCTTTCTTTTAAAATTGATTTTAGAGAATATGGATGGGGGAGCAGGGCAGAGGGACAGAGAGAGAATTTTAAGCAGGCTCCACACCCAGCACGGAGCCCGATGCGGGGCTCGAACTCTTGAACTGTGAGATCATGACCTGAGCTAAAATCAACAGTCAGATGCTCAACCAACTGAGCCCTCAGGCGCTAGCATATGCGCAATATATATGATTTAGCCTCTTCCTTTAAAAAAGAAAATAAACATTTAGTTGTGAACCGTCATTAAAAATGGTATCCGATGCTATTTTTACAGGCTGTATGCATCATCATTTACTTAACCGTTACCACATTGTTGAAAATGTTGATTCTTTCAGCACGTGGTTGGTATAAACAACACTAGGAAGAATATCATTGTAAGTGACTTTATCCTCAGTTCTGATGATTTCCCAAGAAGAGCTTATTCAAAGTGAAATGCCAGGATCAAAGGCAGAGGCAGTTTTAGAATTGCTCTTAAAGCAGCCTGACTTCCCACAGGACCAGGGTCTTTTGCCTTGTTTGGGTTCCTTCCTTGCTCCCCACACAGCCCCTCCTACAATGGATTTCAGCTGTGAAATTCCGGCCACAGCCCCCGGCATTGCCATGGGGCAGGCCCCACATCCACTGCTCAGGTGATGCCCCTGGGCTGCCCCCCTTCCCTTCCAGGTGCATCAGAAATCACAGAGCACTTCTGGTGGTCCATGGTCGCCTCTCTCCTTGTGGGAAATTCTGAAGCTCATGGTTACCGGTCCAGGGCATTCCTTAGAGCAATGCTCTGAACTGCTTCTTGAACCTTCTTTACCTTTACTCCTGTGGGGGCTCTCTTGACACGAAATGAATTCCTGGAGTGTAACAATAAGCTTACATTCCCAGGGCATCGTTTTATGGCTGACGGAGGGTGAAGGCTGTGATGCCAGGTACCGCCTGCTTGGCCGAGCCCCTGGGTCCTTACGACTCTCATTTCGTCCTGTCTCTGGTTGGTTCGTCTCTGAGAAGGAACACACACGTGCCCTGGGAGTTGATCACAAAGTGTCTGTAATGCAGACGGTGAAGTGCCTTGGGACCCCCTCCGACAGTCACATGAGGGGGTGGTGTGGGGTGGGTTTCACCATTATCTCAGCCCCTCCTCCAAAGCTTAGACTTTGGGGTCTTCCTTTTCCTACCTCCTAGCCCCTCTCGGTATCAAGGTCTTAACCATTTGTTTTGGAGCTTAAAGGTGTTCTGGGCTATTAAGAAATGAATACAGGGGCACCTGGGTGGCTCCATCGGTTGAGCATCCAACTTTGGCTCAGGTCATGATCTCATGGTTCACAAGTTCAAGCTCCGCATCGGGCTCTGTGCTGACAGTTCGGAGCCTGGAGCCTGCTTTGGATTCTGTGTCTCCCTCTCTCTCTCTCTCTCCTCCATTTGTACTCTGTCTCTGTCTCAAAAATAAATAAAAACATTAAAAAATAATTAAAAATGAATACAGGCAGGAGTTTTGATGGATGTCCAGAAAAGTTAAGCAGCGGCCCATGTGCAGGGTAATCCACAGGGCAGTACCCAGTCAGTCCCGGCCAACAGCACTGAGAAGCATAGCAGTGCCCCTCAGTGGGGGGGATACATGATTCACCTGCCTGAACAAGACCATGATCTGTAGGCAAAGCAAAGACCATTGCCTTTCAAACATGGCTGACCTTTGTAACCACCTGGGGAAATTAAAAAACAAAACACATCTCAACAAAACAAATGCCTGGTTTCCATCCCAGAGATTCTTAACTGTCCTGGAGTATGGAATACACCTTGAGGGTTTTGAAAGCTCCCCAGAAGCTTCTAGTGTGGACTGAAGCTTAGTAACCGAGGGGAAAGATGGTGGCTCCTCCGCTTCGCTCCGCTTGCCACAGCTACCCCAAGCTCAAACTTTCATCGTACCGTTGAAACTCACTACTCATGGATTCCATATTTGTGAATTCATACACTTGCTAAAATTCATCGGTGACCTTGACATCAACATTCACAGTGCTTTCAAACTCATTCATTTGAAAATTTGAAATCACCCAACACACACCTCCCCAGCTGAAGTCAAACTGGCTGATGCGATGCCTTCCTGATTCAGCTCTTGTACTGGAAATAAGTGTCCTTTTCATGGTCTATTTGGTGTCACATTTTTCTCACCTTTGTGCTTTTGGTGGATGATTTTGCTGATTAAAATGGCCCCCACGCAGAGACTGAAGCACTGTCCCGTGTGACTAAGGGCTGGAGGGTGTGATGTACCTTACGGGGCAAATGCGCGGGTTAGAGAAGCCTCATCAGGCAGGAGTTATGGTGTTGTTGGCCGTGAGTGCAATCAGTGACTCAATAGAATGTATTAAGCAAGAAGTCTTTAGCCAGAAACACATAAAACAAGGTTATGTGTTGATCGGTGTGGGAGAATGTGGGGATCAGGAACTCACCCCGTGTCCCCAAAAGTGCTGGTCTACTACCTGCTACGTCAGTGCTCCTGGGGACTTTGGAGAACACGGCTATGTGAGTAGCATAACTGACTGTACTTTGTCAAATACCAGGTGAGAAATAGGGAAGTATGTGAAGAGAATACAAAAACCATAAAGCAAATTAGCTTTCAAGTCTGAGAGGAACTAGCATTTACTGACTCTTGACTTAGGTATGTATCTCTGAGCCCTTATTTGTGGGTAGCGTCTCACGGACGTGTCATCTGGCTGCCTACTCACCCTTCCCACCTCTTTACACTTTGGGATGCTTTTTATTTATTTTTTTAACATTTATTTATTTTTGAGAGAGAATGTGAGCAGGGGAGGGGCAGAGAGAGAGGAGGGCAGAGGATCGAAAGCAGGCTGCTGAAAGCACAGAACCCGATGAGGGGCTCAAACCCACAATCCGCGAGATCATGACCTGAGTGGAAGCCAGGCATTTAACCTACCAAGCCACCCAGGCGCTCTCTCAGGACGCATTTTAACACCTCAATGATCAAAGCCAAGAGAACCTGAGACTCTACTTGAAGTTCATTTTTTGCACTCCCTGTACTCATTTATTCCTTTTTTAATGTTACATATTTTGTAACATGGTAAAGCATACAAAGTTATACAGGTTGATGAATTTTTATGTAGGGATGCACCTGTGAAATCAGCACCGGATCGAAGTGTAGAATAGTTCTCTGATTGGGGTGCCTGGGTGGCTCAGTCGGTTGAGTGTTCTCTTCTGGCTCAGGTCATGATCTAACAGTTTGTGAGTTCAAGCCTCACACTGGGCTCGCTGCTGTCAGCGAGGAGCCTGCTTTGGATCCTCTGTCCCTCTCTCTCTGCCCCTCCCCTGGTTGTGCATGCCCTCTCTCTTTCTCAAAAATAATAAACATTAAAAAAAAAAAAGAATAGTTCTCTGATCATTTTAGATCTGAGCCACATACTTGTGAATGACATTAGGAATGATGTCACCTTTCAAGAGAGATTTTGCTCCCTTCACCTACATATATATGATTCATATAATAAAACAAAATAAAATATGCACATATATTGGGGAAGGAGGGCTACTCCCTTACACCATGATGAAAAGGTAATATGGATATTATTTAACTGATTCTTTTAAAACTATTATGTACGGACACAAATTTTGAACAAGACAGCGTTTGCCCTTATCACTGGGTGAATACTTACGGTGACTACTTTAACAAAATGTATTTAAATCAATATCTTTGGAATATTTTTTGGCTCATACATATTATGATAATATTTGGGGGCATTGAATGTGTGCTCTGTTTCCCACAAGATCTAGCGAGGTCTGTGAATGGCTTTTACTCACGTCTGTGTTTTTTGGATTGATGGCTAGCTTTATTTTTGAGCAAAATCACCCACCAAGGCAGTTTGTGATCATGAGGGTGAGAAAAGTCTTCACAGCAGTTTTTGTTATAGGTAGTATATAATAATTTTTTTAAAGATTTATTTATTTTGGAGCGAGAGCACACAAGTGGGGAAGGGGGGGAGAGAGAGGGTGACAGAAGATCTGAAGTGGGCTCTGTACAGAGCCCAACACACAGCTCGAACACATGGACTGTGAGATCACGACCTGAGACACTCAACCGACTAAGCCCCGCAGGTGCCCCAGTAATTTTTAAAAACAGATATATGTTTTACGATCTTGCATTATAGGTGTTTTTGCTGTGCAGGGACCTAGAGCAGCTCCCATCTTATCACTGGAAGAGTTAATTCCAAAGGCAAACAGCCCATTTCCTGCCCCCAGGGAAGGATTTTCCTGCCTACCCAGAGCTCACTAGTCATAGAGCTATCCTAGCTACGAAAAAAACAAATTGCCCAGGGAGGGAAGTTGAGCTCGCCTGAGCTCATCACCACTTTGACTAACTGACTAACCAAGGATGACAAGCACGGCCCTTGCCTGTGGGCCCGTTCCTGAGAGAAGGTTGCCGGTCAATGTAATGAAAGAGGAAAGAGGAATTTGATTTCAACGAAATAAGAGTCCTAAAAGGGGGGGTGCGGGTATGGGAGACAGGAAGGAGGAAAGGCAGCGGGAGGGCTTGGGGCCTAGAGATGAGGGGTTGCCTCACGGTTAGGGAGAGCTGGCCTTCAAAATGCCTGGCTGTGGGCCGGAATCCGTAGCCAGTTGCCAGGACTGTCGAAGCAAGGGTGTTCCGAAGCTGGGTGAGAAATCGGTTGGCATGTCCCCCACCTCTGCATTAGGGTCCTTGGCGATTTTGTCTGGATTGGATTGGAATGCCGTTCTGGAGCCATGAAAGGAAAGACGGCCCGTGGGAAGTCGCTGTCCCTGCGCTTGGATTCTTGGGACCAGAGGCACCACGTTCTGCCTCTTTTCTTGGGCTTCAAATTGCCTGGGCCTTCGCTCCTTCCCTGCTGGAGGAGACAAAGGGCGAACGTCCCAGAGAAGAAGGGATTCTCACGACACCGGACTCCTCGCTCTTCTCCGAGGGGCAGAGGAGAGAGAAGCACACATGAGAAGCAGGTATCTGAGGGGTCTGGAGGGCTGATGAGCACAGGTCACTGAGAAGTCCAGGGATCCGGGGGTCACCGGCAGTGTGTCCTAATGGGGTGCTGGTGAGCACGGGGCTGGGGGAAGAAGGCATCTTTCCTGATCCTGAAGGACTGTTACCGCTGAGCCGCTACCATCTGGTGTTGCCTTAATCAGTAATAACATGAGCAACACGACCTCCCGAACCAAGGTGAGAAGGTACGGGGTTCCTGTTGGACATGAGAGCCGGCAACTCATGGTCGCACAGAGGACCCATCAACCCTCGAGGGAAGACTCTGAGATGCCTAACCCCTGCCTGGGGTGCAGAGGGGGCCCCTCCAAGTGCTCTGGCCTTGCCTCACCTTTCCTTTCTGGGATGCCTGTTTGTCTGCAGATACCGGGCTTCCTTTACCGCCTGGAGGCTGGTCTGAGCCACTGAGTGTGTACATCCTCGCCCTCATATCCTCCTTAGCAGTTAGACTCTGACCCCAAGATACAGGGTCGTCGGCCGGCACCCCTGCTATCGCTCCGGTCCCCTGCGCATCACCGACGAGCCTCCGTAAGGGCAGGCAGACAGCGGGGGAGAGGGCAGAAGAGAGTCTGAGCCTCTGCCTCTCACCTTCCGTTGTGTCATCCCACCTGCTTCCAAAAGCCTGTCTGAACAGCTGACTCCACCCTGAGTCACACCTTGTCGGACCGAGACACTGCATTCTGTGGCTTTGTCCCTGCAGACTCTTTGAGCCTCTCTACTGTGCACTGAGCAGATTCAGAGCCCAGTCATCCTGAACCTGGCTTCTTCCAGAGAGGAACCGAATGTGTATTTGTGGATGACGGGTGTGGACGTGGGTGTGGGGGGCACACATTTGTCATGGTACTTCCTGCAGAAATTTCCAAATGTTCTGGCAAATCAGGATGACCTCTCAGACCCCCCGGGCCTCTGATGACTGCCTAATGCCTCAAAAAGCCTCATGAGTAGGCATTTAAAAAAGAAAGACGGACACGAGGCCCGTTTATGTTCAGAGATCATTCTAGAAACCTTCTAGCCCCAACCGTCACCAAAGGCAAAGAAAGAAGGAAGCTCATTATTTTGGTATCCACCACGGGCCACAACCCTTTCAAGCACTTTTATGTGTTGTTCCATTAAATGCAACATTTCTGTCAGGTAGGCGTGGTAGAAACAACATGAAGTGTTTTCCAAAATATTTCATTTTCCATATTTACTGCCCCACCTGCCCCAGTTTCTAGACGGGGCCACTGGATTATGCCACTTCCTCGCTGGCCTAAACCTCCTGAGTAATCCTCTGTGCCCCCTCTCCCCACCCGTCGGCTGACCAAGCCCCCGTGGGGGATGGGGACCGGGAGGCTGCCGCACTGGGCGGAGCTACACGTGGGGGAATGCAGATTCCTGGGCTGGGAGCCGCGCCGCCCCAGAGAGGCACAGTCATGCCCCGCTTTGTAGGAGAAGTGTGTTATTGCACTTGGTCATGAGGTTTGGGCTTGTTTGTTGTAGCAGCTTGACTTACTCTGATACAGCAGGTGCGGCACGCATTTGACACCAGGCTCAAAGGGCAGAAGACAGCACTTACACTCCAGTCTGCCCACCTTCAAAGCCCACCCCCTTTCGGGAACTCTGGGCTACTGCCTTCGATGTTCACTTCGTTGAGATTTCATCTGCACTCCACAGGGAAATGCTGACACACAGTGAGTGCTGTCTGGGCCCCACTCTTCCTGGGGTTCAGCCTCGGTAATTGGGGCCACAAAGGTGGCAATGACATGGCCTTTCTGCTATTGAGGTGGGTCACTACCCCCTCAGGGCATTCTCACTCCTTCACACAAAAATTCTGGACGGGGAGGAAACTTGAGGGCGGTTTGGAGGATACGCGTCTCTGAGGAACAGAGGTGCAGGGAAAGCAGAGAACAGGTGGGCGCAGGTACTTAAGTGTTTCAAAGACAAACAGCAAGAGTCCCTGAGAAGCCATTTCCGGGCTGGCACTCTCAGTGAGGCATGTGTCCTGCGCCAGGACGTCATCTGTCCTGTGCCTGTGAGTGCTCGCTGGGTGCCAGACGCTGCGCTGGGCTACACGGCGGTGAACCAGACGGTACGGTCCCAGCCCTCCAAGTTTAGTTTGGAGGGCCGTTCGGGTCGCCACAGTAGAAAACCACAGACTGGGGGTGTTTATCAACAACAGACATTTATTTCCGGACTGTTCTAGAGGCCGGAGGTCCACGATCAAGGCTCCGGAGGATTCAGTGTCCAGTGAGATCCCGCTTCCCGGTTGACGGACGGTGTCTTCTTGCTGTGCCCTCGCTTGGACGAAGGGGCGAGGGGGCTCTCTGGGGTCTCTTTTATAAGGGCTCTACTCTCATCCATGAGGGTTCCATCTCATGACCCGATCACTTCCCGGGTCTAATCACTGAGGGTGTAGCAGCAGGGTGCCATGCTTGGGTGTGGGGTTGACACAGCTCACCTTGGCGCTCTGTGGGGATGGAACAGAGCTGTAAAGACGGCACATGGAGAGCATGTAAAGGCTGCCGCAGTGGACGCCGCTCACAGCCGTCCGTGGGCTGAATGAAGGTGACAGAGGGGAGGGGGCCAAGTCGTGGCAGCCAACACCCCTGCTGGGAAGTACCACCTGGGTCCAGCCTGGGCCTGGGTCCCCTCAGCCTGCTCTCTCAGCTCTGAATCTCTTCTAGCCTCCGTGAGATGGGAGGGGACAGCCTGGACCCTGGTCTTCAGAAGGAAGTCAAGGCAGAAGGGAGGCCATGTCCCCAAAACTCCCTTATAACCAAAGGGAAGACACCAGCTACCCCCTGGGCTCGATTTAGAATCAGGAGGCGGGAGGAATCCAGTCCAGGCACTGGGACCCATGATTCCCAGACCACCAAGATGGCAGAAGGGGTGGGGTGAGGGGCTGGGGCAGGGAGACCCTCGCCCCCACAGACTGCCCCACTGGAAACTGACTGGGGCACTGCATTCCCAAGCAATCTTGAGCCGACCCCAAGGCTGCCGCAAGGCCAGCGATATCTTTCTCCAGAGTCATCCTGCCAGATTTATGGACGAGGGGCCAGGCCTGGAGCACAGGAAGCTACAGAATTAAGATGCCTTGGCTTCCCCGGGGAGCCTGAAATTCCTTCACGACAGAGCCTCCAGACATCCCTTTGGCTCCTCGGTCCGAAGGTGGGGGGAGAATTCCCATGACACCCGTTGCTCAGCGCCCCAGCGCGACGCCCTCCGGCAGTCTGCTGTTTTTGGCATCTGCACTCGCGGCCACCTCCAGGTCCTCACTCCTCTGAGATGCGTCGCGGGCCTCGCTGTTGACGTCAGCGTTTCGCTGACTCAGAAAGAGCTGGAGTGTTGACACTACAGATGTGTGTCTAGACCAGGGCCGCGGCTCTGCCGAGGGACCTGTGGGGCCCCCTTGGCCGATGGGGCCGCAACACACTGCCCTCCAGACTTCAGTTCCAACTCCATCTGGTTTGTCGAACTAGGAGCACAGCGGCAGCCATGTCCCACCTGTCCCCAGCTCAGGGTCCCTGATTCTCGGGAGGTGAAATCCCGAGAGAAGGGGCGTTACTGTCATGGGTTGGCACAGTCGCCCAGGTTGTCCACACAACTTCTAAGACATTTTATGTGCCTTTTGCTTTATGCGGGAGGATTTTACATGAACTAGATTTGCACACATGCAGAAGTCATCGGGTCATGGGAATGAGCCTCTGTATACAGTCGTCATCAACAATGACCTCATACCACCCATACTCCTGGCGCCCCCCGCCCCCCCCATGTCGTTTCTGAGCAAATCTCGACAACACACTATTCCATTCTTAAACATCTCAGTATGGAGCTCTGGGAAACATCCTTAACTGCCCTGCACCTCGGTTTCCCCACCTGGAGAGCGCAAGGCCCTCCTCGCAGAGCACGGGGACTGAGGAGCGAGTCAGGTAAAATCACGTGCCTTGCATGTGTGAAGCGCGCGGACAGTGGGAGGTCTTGTTACCGTTATTTTTGTTCCCGTGATCATGGCTGGGAGGAGGCGACGATGACAGGTGAGGGGAGCACCTCCCCGGGCCCCCGCCGCTCTGCCTGCCTCTACCCTCATCCCACATGCCTCCTCCCACGTGCCACTTGTGCCCGCAAACCTCGACTTCCTGCTTCCCAAGCTCCCCTGTGCCCCCTTCCGTGTCCCTCCCTTTACCTGGATTCTCCTCGCCACTCACCGAGGCTCCAGTCCCTTCTCTAATCCTGTCAATAGCGCCTTGCGTGTGGAGCCAGCTCGCCCCTCCCGAACCCCCACCGCCGGCCCCCCTCGCCCTCCTCGCCCTGAGCCTTTGAGGCCCGGTGCGGACGGTGCTGTAGGACTTCCAGCCCCGGAGACGTGGACTCGGCATTACTGAACTCAACAGACGCTGGCTAGGGGCCTGCCGCGTGCTCGCCCCGCGGCCGGGGTTCAAGGTGAGAAAGACACAGCCACATCTGAGCGTCCAGCGGAGAAAGCAAGGAGTCAGCGAGCACAGCGCGACGCAAGTGAGCGCGAAGGAGATGGGAAGCCAGGGCGCCGAGCTCCTGGTGACCCTTCACACCCTTCGGCAGGCACACCGTCCGCGTCAGCGGATGTTCAATAAACAGGGCGCGTTCGGGATTATCCCAGCGTGGCCTTCCTGACTCTCCACAGACTCCCGTGCGCCCTGACCTTGGCCGACCCTTCATTCAGGACGTACCCAGCTGGGGGAGCTCCGAGGAGGGTCTGGCCAAGGCCAGCCGTCTGGAGGGGGGGGGAGGCAGGTGGTGCCTCGGTCGAGTTCTAAGCGTAGGGCGTGGCCTGTAGCACCCCCACCCCCACCCCATCTGCCCTTGGCCCTGCAGGTGGACCTCGCGTGGCAGGGAAGGAGGCGGTCCTCTCTCCCGCATCTTGCTCTCAGGTCACCGGAGGGCTCTGTGGCCTCACCCTGGGGGCATGGCGACAACGCCCTCTGGCCAGGAGTCGCTCAGCGCGATGTGGTGTCTAGGATGGAAGGCAGGCCGGCAGAACGGGAGCAGACGCCCCGAACCCCCCTTTATGAGAAAGCAGTCCTGTCTGGCCAAAACTGGAAGGAGCCAAGCCTACGAAGAGTGGGGGTCGTGGTTGTGATGCTTAACCTCCGGGCTCTTGACCAGACCTTTAGAACAGTGGATCCTGCTCAGCATTTTCCTCTGTGAACATCTTTCTCCAGAGCCTCACTGTTGCCCTGATCCCCGCCCGTCGGGGACTCTCCTCGAGCTTCTAAGAGTTTATACTGTGCCGCTTACCTCGTGTCTCGTGGGGCCTTGTGGTGTTATTTTATAGACAACGGCGGGAACCCACCTGCGTGCAGAACGTGGCTGTGCCGGGCCCCCTCGGGGACCGCCTCATTTCCCCTCCACAGCCCCCGAGGCAGGAACTGCCATCCCCATTTTACAGATGAGAAAACCAGACTGCAGGTGTTCGGTAAGTTGCCCAGAGACGCGGCAGGGCGGCCCCCCCCCCCCCCCCCCCCCCCGCCCCGTCCCTCACCAGCCAGGGCCGGGTCACCCGGCTCCTCACCTCTAGGAACTGAATCCTAAGCCAGTTTGGGACACAGAGCCAATGCTCGTTTTTGGTTTTAGGCTTTAGCTGTTCTCGATAAACAGCTATTGATGGATCGCTTGGCCCTCAAGACTGTTGTAAATAAAATAGATCGTGTCTCTTTTAAGACACCTAAATCTCTCAGAAAATCATTTCCAACTGGTTTTCAAAGCATCTCCGGACAAGAACGATCTACTCCTCCCGACCTGCGGTCACGCCCCACCCCCAGCACCCACGTAGGCCTTTTCCTGTCTCCCACATGCAGCCTGGAGACAAAGCCAGAGGCATGAAGACAGAGAGGCAGAGACTCAGTCTGTGGCAGGCGAGACCCAGAGTGGCTGGCTAGAGGTCTGCCCAGAACACCAGATGTAACTTTAGAAGAAAGCACAACTCCCTCCTTAAAGCCCTGCCCGTTGGTTTTGGTTATGCGTCATTGTTTATAGTTAATAATTCCTTGCATTTCCCCAACTCCCCCCACAACCGCAGTTAATTTAGAAGCCGGCCTGAGGACAAGATATTTATGGACGTGTGTGCCTGATGAGGCCGAGCTGCCTGTGAGTTTCTCCAGCCACCGGGAAAGGTGTGCTTTATAAAAGGGCCCAGAGAACCCTTGATGTTATTTAGACATCCAATTTCTACCCAGTTTCCTCCCCAAGAGGACTCCTGGCTCGCTCTCTCCTGTGTGTGTGTGTGTGTGTGTAGAGGGCGGGATGAGGGGGTCTGGAAGACGGAGGCAGGACTGCAAGATCAAGGTCAATACGGTTTTTTTTATGAAGGAGATGACGTTATTCATACTTGAAATTCCCATGCAGCACAATTTGATTAAAGATTTATATGGTCCAGGTTACCCACAGGTGGCAGAAGGCAAGAAAGTCCAAGGCACTTGATCAAAGCTTACAAGTTCACAGACACCAAAGGTAGGCGCCTAACTGTGGAGGGTCGACACGCTAAAATATTTGCTAACACGTTACTCTTCATGCATTGGACACTTCCCGGAGGCCTGTCTTTGGAAGGGAGCATCCACATAGAGCTGACTTACGGCTGTGAGAGGAGCTGCCCTCCGTATAAGGAGCACTTGCGAGGGAGTCATGCGCGTCATCATCTGTTATCTCTCTGGGCCCAAAGACACGAAGCATGCGATAACCTTGAGTGGGAACAGCTATATTCTCCAACATCTCTCCTGTCTCCAAGACAGGGATTTCAGACAGGACAGCCACGTGGCTTCTAGGGGATGAGGGAAACAGCTGATTGATTCCACAGTACGGAAAATACGAGAGCTCTCCCCAGGCAGCGGGCTCCTTGTGTGAAACTCAGTTCCGGAAGTATTTTGCAGCGCTTTCTTTATGCCGGACACTCTCCCGTCCAGGGCGCTGGGCATTCACAGATGTGGGGGACAGCCCCTGGGGGGTGCCTGTTGCTGTAAGGGCCCTAAAGAGAGTGTCTCCCCCCAAGGAATGGTGTTGGGGGGCTCCGCACGGACAGGTGGCATTCGAGATGGGCGTGCAGGATGACTGGTACCCTTCCTTCCTGGGGCTCTATGAAGACTGCCCCCGGCCCTCCTTTCTGGCCAGAGCCCCCTTCCAAGGAGGCAGCCGGCATGCCCCGGGTCCTTCCCCGCAGTGGGAGGAGGCCTGGGCACCAGTCACAGACGGCACGTGCGTGGAGGGCGATGTTCCCAGAGGCGCAGGAGGGAGCGGGGCCCAGCTCTGCAGCTGGGCGCCTGGAGTGACCTTCTCACACCAGGCACCACCGCCGGCCTTCTCCGGGGGGTGCGTTGTCCTCTGGAGGACCCCCCAACACACACACGGGGGCCCAGCACAGCCGCATCCTGGATGTGGGTGAGCTCTGCTCCGGCCAGTCTCTCGTCTGCTACCCTGGGCCCCCAGAGGGCCGCACGCCGCTGCACCCCAGGACCGCCTCCCTTCTAGATGAGCCTGCCCTTCTGACGTGCCCACTTGGCTTGTGGGAAGAGTAAAAGAGGCAGAGACGCTGCCAGACTGATGGAAGCCGCTTCCCCCAGCCCCCAGGCTGCCTGTAAGGAGGGTCTTCAGGCCCGCAGACGGCTCGGTGGGGAGCGACCCTCACTTAGCCAGCAGTCGGAATGTGGGGCGGGGAAGCGCCCTGCAGGGAAAGGAGGAGACGTGCTCTGCGCACCCAGAGTCTCCCAGGAGAAAGGGCATCTGATAAAGGCGTGGTGCACAGAGCAGGCGCCCGAGATCTCAGGTAGGGAGAGGGCTCTGGAGGCTGAGATTGCCTTCTGGAATGCTGGGTTGCATTTGTTCTGGAAGAGTAACAAGACAGTCTCTGCTTTGAAAAGAAGCTGCCTTTGATGCATTGTCTGGCGGCTTCCCCTGGTCCACAAACAGGACACACAAGGAGCTGAGACGCTCTGTCAAGCTGAGCCCGGGGGACAGTCTGGCTGGTAGAGGAGCAAATGTCCAGCCTGAACAACACCCACGTCCGCATAATGCCGGGACGTCTCTCTGATGTGAGATGGGAACTTTTCACTCGGTGAGGTGTTGGTACGGCATGGGGAGCAGTCAATCCCTGGAGCCACTGGAAGCTTCCGTATGTGGGGAGCCCAGCTGAGGCCTCACAGGGTGTGTGCATAGCAGCAGAAGAGGGTTTGGGCTCCCTGTAAGGAAGGACTTCCCAATTACCAGAATCTTCTTCCAAATCTAGGTAGGGAGCTCCCCGTCACCAGAAGTGTTCAAGCAGCCTGTACAGCCATGTGGCGCCAGACTTGATGCTTCCTGCCAGTCCTGTTAGACTGAAAGCAACCTGAAGAGACCTCAGACACCCCCTCCCCCTGCTCCCCGGTGGTTTGGAAGCTCAGACTATGACCCAGCCCTGATTGCTTCTGGCTTATGAGGGAGCTCAGCCACCGTACCTCACCAGGGGGGTGTCTGAATCTTTTATGGTTTGGTTCCCAGCCCTGTGAGGTCAGTGGGGGGCTAACCCTTTATTTCAGGAAGGTAGCAGGAGCCAAGAGGAGCACGTGCTCAAATTCACATAACTCTATGTTTTTTGAGCCCCAGGGAAAGGCTCTGACAGGCCAGAGCCTTGTCCCCTGCATGTCATTACCGCCAGGCTCGCCGCGGCTGCCACGGTCTGTCATTCAAGTAGTGCTTCATCTCAAGGCCCCGGCTTTGGCGGGGGCAGGGGGGCCTCTCCCCTCCTTTGCAACGTGTTTCTACAGCGTATCAGCTGCCTATAAAATTCACACATTACTTCTGAAATTTAAAAACTGCCGTTTTAACGTTGCTCAGTTGGAGGAGGGTGATCCCCATTACAGTTCGGCGCCCCTTTGGCATAGAACTGGCTCATTAACCTAATAACATCATCTGAACTCTGAAGCAATGGTTGGTTCTTCAGATCACCTGCGACAGAATGATCTGGAACGAAGGAATGCACAGCTAGTGAATGGAGTGATGTTCCATGCACGGCGGGTGGCGGGGTGGTGGGGAGGGGGACATTGTAGATGTGGGGTCCCCGAGGAAGCCCGGGTCATAAGATTCCTGGGGTGCAGAGCACTGTAGGAACCTGCTAGCCCAGCACTTTCTAACGCGCTTCCCAGACACCTGGGGGTCCGTGGGGTCCTCTCCCACCCCCTGGCTGCCCGGAGCGCATCTGCTGTGCTTTACAAGCTGTCCTGGCAAGGACTCATGGCTACAGAGAAGCTACTCTTGCAGCTCACGCTTCTGACGGTAGAGACCAGAGCCTGGGGTTCTACAGGGGAGAGGTGCTGATGCATCACTTCTAGGTGCTTCCTGGAAGGGGCTGGGGACTCAGGTGCACCCAGGCCTGGCTGGCGGTTTGCAGCGATACTCTGGGCAGGAGCAGGGCACCGTTTCTGAGGACGGCCAGCAGTCTCAAGTTTAGAAGGGCCCCCGAGGGTTTGCGGGGGGAACATGGCCACGGGAGGCTGCACCATGCTGAGCGGCTCCAGTCAAGGGGGCTTTGGGTGCTGGGGGAGGGACAAACTGTGTGGTGGAAGATTCTGCTTTCCATGCAGGCCTGACTTCTCCGGCCCCGGTGTTCGCGACCTGCAGTCCCGTGGTCTGCTCTTGGCCGGCCTCCCGAAGTCCTAAACGCCTTGACCTTGTACCCAGCGCCTGTGTGGGGGCATTGCTCCGGGATGAAGGTCGTCGGGGAGGTGGGGCGAGTCTGTGATAATTGCACCCTCGGAGGGGTTGAGCCTGCTGACCGCTGCCACGTGGGCACCTTGAGCCTGTGTGGTCAAGTCCTTTCTTCCAAGTAACTTCTTAGCTGCTCCTGTACTTCTTTCTGGGAACAAACGCCACATGCCGGCTTCTGAATTTAGAGTCATTCTCCAGCTGTGTGTGCACACACACACGTGTGTGTTGGTGAGCAGGCATTTACACGCTGGCTGTGACTCAGAGGCGCCCGCGGTGCTTCCCTCTTCCGTCTTTCTGTTTGGACTCAGAACCCCTCTGCTCAGCAGACATGAGCCGCGGCTCTAAATCTCCATCTGTTCTCCCCCCTCTGCCGCTGCTTCTCAGGGCACGGCTCCGGCGGCCTCGGCCAGCAGCTACAGAGGAAACACAGAAAAGTCTGGAAAAATATTTGTTTAATTAGCAGAAGAGATCTGCGTGAGCCTCCGAGGGCTCCGAGTCCATTTCTAACTGGCTGGCCCAGAGCCGAGCCTGATGAATTTTCCTGCAGGACTGTTTTTACTTCTGAACTGAGCAATTGGTGCTCGGCTCCGACTTGATTGCTGGCCCAGGGGAGGCTGATGCGTGGCCTGTCCAGACCCTTTCTCTTGAAGGGCGGGGCCCAGCGCGCTCCGTGGAGTCTTGGGTCCTGTTAGCACCGGGGCAGAGCCGCACAGGCCAGGAGCTTCGGGACGGCTCCTTCCAGGGCGAGTCCCATTGCCCTGTGAGTGTGGAGAGCTGGCTGCAGCAGACGGTAGTTTCGGAGGAAAACCACCTCCAGGGCGGGGAAGGGGGAGCTGAGCCCCATAAATTATGGGCCCCGCATCACTTATAGCTCTGGACGTGGTACAGAAAAGGGGCCGCAGGGTGGGGGCCTTGAGGGCCTTAGGAAGAAATCCGGCAACGCTGCACAGAGCAGGGCAAGGGGCTGGTCTCCCTCAGTCATGTCAGGTTTGGCTTTATTTTTTAAAATGTTTGTTTATTTTGAGAAGGAGAGAGCGAGCAGGGGAGGGGCAGAGAGAGAGAGAGAGAGAGAGAGAGAGAGTCCCAAGCAGCCTCCACATGCTGTCAGCACAGAGCCGAACATGGGGCTCGATCTCACAGACCGTGAGATCATGACCTGAGCTGAAATCAAGAGTCAGATGCTTAACCGACTGAGCCCCCCAGGCGCCCCTCTCAGATTCGACTTTAAAGTTCCCGAGTTTCCTCAGAATCTTCTGGAGACAGGGGATAAGCCCAAGTGTCTCAACCCTGAATTTGGGTCTCTGAGGATATGTGCATCTCTACAGAACGGCCCAGATCCTTCTCACACCCTAAAGCCATCCTTGTCACCCTAGAATTCCTTTCCGGACTCTGGGGCTGTGTCCACCGGGCCTGAGTAAGAGCCCATCGGTTCACCTTGGAGGCAGATTCGCCATTTTCCCAGGGGTGTCTTTTCTGGAAAGGTAGGTGTTCTCCAGGGGACCAGGCATCTCTGGGGTGTTCTGGTGCCTTCCGTGTCCCCTCCAGGTTCATCCTGCTCCCTCAGCCAAGCATGGGCTACGTCGTGGACCCCTTAGTCTCTGCCTCCTGGGTGGGGCCGGCCATGGGGAGCCCCAGCGGGTGCTCATAGGGAGGAGAGTATTTGCTCCATCTCCCTCCCTGCTGAGCTCCTACCTGGAAGTCACGCAGCTTCTCAACCTTCATTACTATTTATTATTCAAGTACAGTTAACATGCAGCATTAAATCACTTCCAGGTGTAGAACATAATAATCCGCCAGTTCCATACAGTTCTCAGCGCTCACAGGAATAAGTGCGCTCTTAATCCCCTTCATCTGTGTCTCCCCCACCCCCTCCCCCCTGGCGACCACCAGTTTGTTCTCTGGTTTTTTGAGTCTTTAAGAGTCTGGTTTTTTGTTTGTCTTTTTTCTTTTTGCTTCTTCGTCTGTTTTTGCTTAAATTCCACATGTGAGTGAAATCATATGGTGTTTGTCTTTCTCTGATTTATTTCACTGAGCGTAACACTCTCCAGCTCTATCCACGCCCTTGTAAATGGCCATATTCATTCTTTTTTGACTGAATACTATTCCATCGTGTATATATACACACCATCCTCTTTATCCATTCATCAGTCGATGGACGCTTGGGCTGCTTCCATATCTTGGTTATTATAGACAACGTCGTAGCCAGCACAGGGGTACACGTATCTTTCCAAATTAGTATTTTCATTTTCTTTGGGTAAATATCCAGTAGTGTCATTACTGGATCATAGGGTAGTTCTATTTTTTGACTTTTTGAGGAACCTCCATACTGTTTTCCACAGTGGCCGCACCAGTGTGCATTCCCGCCAGCAGCGCAGGAGGCGCCCCTTCCTCCACAGCCTCGCCAACACCTGTTGTTTGTCTTTTTGATTCTAGCTCTTTTGACTGGGGTAAGCTGATTATCTCACTGCGGTTCTGATTCTCATTTCCCTAGTGAGGTTGAGCATCTTTTCATGTGTCTGTTTGCCACGAACGGCCTCCCGTAGCCGAAGCAATTGAGAAAGAAGAACCATGCTGGAAAAATCAGTTCCAGATTTTAAGATCTACCACAAATCAGAGAAGCAGATACTGGCACAAAAATAGACACATGGATCAGCGGAACAGAATAGAGAGCCCAGAAAGAAGTCCATGTTTATATCAATTCGGTCAATATATCTATGATGAAGGAAGCAAGAATATGCAATGGGAAAAAAGACTCTTTAACAAATGGTGTTGGGGAAACCGGACAGCTTCGTGCAAGAGAATCAAACTACACGCTATTGCTACACCATCCCCCCAAATAAACTCAAAATGGATTAAAGACCTAAATGTGGGGCCTGAAACCGTAAAATTCCTAGAAGAGAACAGGCATTCATTTCTTTGACATTGGCTCTAGAAACATTTTTCTAGATAGGTCTCCTGCAGCAAGGGAAACAAAAGCAAAAGTGAATACTAGGAGTTCATCAAGATAAAAGGCTTCTGCACAGCGAAGGAAACAATGGACAGAACAAAAGGCAATCTACAGAATTGAAGATTTTTGCAAACAACGTCTCTGATAAGGGATTCATACCCAACATACATAAAGAACTTCTATAAGCCAACACCAGAAAACAAATACTCCGATTAAACACTGGGCAGAGGACCTCCCAGCCTTCTTTCTCTTCCTCCCCTTGACCACCTTCCCAGCAGCCCGGAGTCTCTGCAGCCACCACGTGCAAGACGCTACCTGAGCCCGCGGTTTCTCCGCCCTGCGTATGCCGCCCTCGGAATCAGCCCCCCTTTATCATGCCCTCCTCCCTTATCCTGATTGCAGTTTGTGCTGTTTCCCGCTGGGTTTCTCATTCACCAAGCAGGAAAACCCATCTTTTCTGGACTTTTCTATAAAGGGAGTTTTGACAGTCTCATTAGTATGCACTGGTGGCCCACACTCGCTGGTCTGGTGTCACCAGCCCGCGTGATCTCACAGCCGTGGCGGAGCCTCAGGGCCAGGTGGCCTCCACCGTTTCACAGAGACGTGGGTAAGAACGAGAATGCCCGCGGTCTCCTAGGAGCCTCATCAAAATGCCGCAGCTAAATGCAAATCCTGTACCGCAGGGACCCAGCCCTGATCCGTATACGTAAAAGCCCCCAGGGTCCTGCACATACTCAGCCTCCTGGCCACAGGTAGGGGACCCCAGACCCAAGGGAGCCCCTGCTGCTTTATCAACCAGAACGGATAGGATCTATAAACAGGAAGAAATTCAGTTTGAGGGACTGGCTTGCAAAGTTGTGGAAGCCGAGGAGTCTCAGAATTTGCCCTCTGAATGCTGCGATCCCCAAGAGCCAGCGCCCCGATACCCAACAGCAGAACAGGACAGATGCCCGGCCCGAGCAGAGAGCGCGAGCGTCTCCTGACTCCACAACTGTCAGGCGCCCAGAGGCCTGGGTGAGGCCCGCCCGCACTGGGGAAAGCGGTCTGCGGTCGCCAGTCTGTGCTCAGTTCTTCCAGAAGTGCAGACACGCACAGAGAGAATGTTTACCAGGAAGTCTAAGCACCCCTCGGCCCCATCAGCTGGACCCCAAAATTAGCCAGCACGCAAGGTGACGCTGCAGGAGACAGGAAAGGTCAGACTTGCGTTCTAGGGTCCTCGGAATGGGCGCCCAGCTCTCTCACCCTAGCCGGGGTCTGCTGGAAAGGCAGTGTGAAGGGACCGAAACAGAATGTGTTTCTTTCAGCGTGAACGTGAGTGACGCTCTTAGGAAGATGCTACAGAAATACTCGGGGTCTGAGAGGCAGCGGCCCGGGTGAGCAGCTTTCCCCACTTCAGACGCACCTCCCGGAGCCGGGAGCGCCCGCCGAGGTTGGGGTCCCAGGCCCCTGGCCCCTCTCTACCTCCCAGCCCTTCCCCCGCTCCCTCAGCCTCAGGAGGGATGCGACACATTCCTCTTTTTCACCTTCTAGCCACCAAGTTAGCAGTTTTGTCTCTACACCAGGATTTGTATACAACCTTCTCTAGTCAAGGAATTAGCTCGGGGGAATCTGGAATCTGTCTGGATGGGAACCGGTTCCTTGGCAGCTGGTGGGGGCAGGGGTTCCCCCCGGGCGGGAGGAGGCGGCGAGGGGTTCCGCGCGGGCCGGGAGGAGGCGGCGAGGGGTTCCGCCGGGGCCGGGAGGAGGCCGTGAGGGGGCGGGAGCTCTGGCGGAGGCTCTGAGTCACTCCTGACGGTCCTGCCCGGGGCCAGGTGTGCCCGGTGAGTCAGAGGCAGGCCAGGTGGCTCTGGGAACAGCCTCCTTCCTCGGGACACATGGGATCCTGGGGTGGGGGTGGGGGGCTGCTACCTATCTGCCGATAGGTATGCGGATCCCCTGGGTTGCTGACCCCCTGCCCTGGCTCACACCCTGCAGAGAGCCCCCGGCCCCGCAGGGTGAGTCCTGGGCCCCGCACAGGGCCCAGCGGCCTGCCATTGCTGGGGTAAGCGGGGCCCTGTGAGGACCAGCAGAGGAGGCTGTGGGGGTCTGGCCTCGAAGAGAAGCTGAGTTCCTCCCCAGCCAGCTTGGATCCCCAGTGCCCGTGTCCGTCTGTCCTTACCATGAGTCCTTCCTCAGGGATCCTCGGGTCCTTCTGCTGACGGATGTCTCCCTGGCCTGACAAGCTGCACCCAGTTCCATCGGCCGTGACGGCTTTGGCCCGGATGGGCCTTCCAGAGGCCCAGAAGCTTCGGGGAGAGAGAGAGATCCCGATGGGAGTGAGGCAAGCCGGGAGGGTCCCGTGCGGGGCCGTCCCCCCCAGATTCACACGCTGAAGCCTGAGCCCCTGACCAGGGAGTTTGCAGAGGAGCTGAAGTGATCGTGAAGCCCAGCCTGGCTGGCGTCCCTCTGACGGGAGATGAGGACAGGGACACTGGGGGGGTGGGGGCAGCCGCCCGCAGGTCAGGGGGGGAGCCTTCAGGCGCTCTCCTCTCGGACGCCCCAGCCCCCAGACCGAGAGGCCAACGCGTGCTGAGTGAGCCCCCCAGTCTTGTACTTCAGGGCCAGGCTGAGCTGCTGACACAGGCCCCAGCGCCGCCTCCGGGGCACCCGAGTTCTCTGCTCTGATTTCCTCCTATTACGTTCCTAACATGGTGACAAATCACCACAAACTTAGAGGCGGCTGAGAACACACCAGCATCTTCCTGCGTGAAGCTGGGGGGCAGAGGCCTGAAACCCCAGTACGGGCAGGCTCATTCCTTCTGGAGGCTTCCGGGGAGAATCTCCCTTTGCCAGAGACCATGCACGGCTCCCAGCCCCTCCCTCAGATTCCTCTGCCTCCGTGACGCCCCCACCGCTGGCCCTGAATGGAGGAGCTGGCGGTGTTACCCCAACCCACAGGCCTGAGAACCAGGGAGCGGGTGTCCGGGGCGAGGGCAGCCCCGGGACCCTGTGACCACACGGACCCCCCACATAATCCAGGGTCATTCGCCCATGTCAGGATTGTAAACGCAGTCCTATCGGAGGGTCCCCTCTGCCCCTGTCCCTCCTGGGGATTAGGCTGAGGACACCAGGGGTGTCCGAGCCCAGCGGCCTCGTCGCTCTGGCCGCTAACTCACCGCAGCTGGCTGACGCTCGGAAGTCAGCCAGGGACGAGGTCACAGGGTGCCTCGCTGCCCCCCAGCCTGGCTTCCACGTGTGGCGCCTGAGCCGGGGGACAGAGGAGGCCCTGCGGGAGGTCTGCCCACTGGTCTTCGCCCGTTCCGAGTGCCACGCGGCCGTTCCAAGCCAGGGGCCGGGCCAGGTGCCCCTGGGCCTCGGCGGTCCTGCCAGCAGAGGCTGTAACGGCGCCCCGAGGCCAGAGCCAGCTGGTCAGGGAGTGCTCTCCTGTCACGGAGTTTGTCACCCCCGGCAACTGCTGGACGGCTACAGGGCCAGACCTCACCCTGAGCTGGAGACAGGCTCCCCTCTCTGCAGGGTGGCCGGTGCCGTCTTTCTGCGGTGTGCTGGGGGCACACGCGTGTGAGTGTATGTGTGTGAGGTTGAGTGTGCGAGTGCGGGGCACACAGGTGTGAGTGTGGCTGTGTAGGGGAGTGGGTGTAGGGCACGTGGGTGTGTGACTTGGGGTGTGCAAGTGGGGAGTGTGTGGAGTGCGGCACGCGGGAGGCGCTGACTCACCCCTGCAGCAGGCCTGGGAGAGGAAGGAGGAGCAGAGGCCGGGAGGTTCCGGGGAAGGTGGCCTTGCTCCTCCTTGAGGCTGGGGGCCCTCCAGGGGCTGAGCCGGACGGAGGCCGGCTTGCAAGCTGCCCACCTGGAGGGTCCCGGCTGTGGGGACCGGGCAGGCTGGGCCAGGCGGGGGCTCTGGGGAGCGGCCACGGCCAAGGGAAGGAGCTCGGGCACGGGGTGGGGGGAGGGGCACTCACCTGACCCCGGGGCCTCCGTAAAGTCCCAAAACCTCCCTGGGCAGCGGAGAGAATCAACCGGCCAGTTCACTGGGTTCCAGTCATCGACCACAAGAACCAGACACCCCCCCCCCACCGTCAGCAACGTCCGCCCAGCAGCCCCTGGGTCGGGCTGGCCAGGGGCTTCCTGTCCCCTCCCCGGTTCTGGGGCGACTTCCCCCGCCCGCCCCAAGGTCTCTGCCCCTCGAACTCAGGCAGCAGGGCCGGCCCAGCCAGGCCGTCCCGAGGAACCTAGCAAACCCACATAGAAAGGAGACAGGACTGTGGCCGAGGAGGTCAGACCCACTTGACTCGCAGAAAGGCTCCTTGCTGAGCCCGGGCGCGGAGAAAACAGAACACAAGGCGGGGCACGTGTGCGTGTTCCTCGGGGGCCTGTAGGTAAGACTGGCCCCACCTGGCCTCTCCTCCCCGGTGCCCCAGGCCTGGAAGCCTCTGCTGGCTTCTATGGTTCTAGAAGGATCCAGCCAGGCGACGCTTCTGTGCTGTTTCAGGCCGGCTGGATTTTAATCTTTAAAGTAATGACGCCTAATACTTAAATTACATACTTTCCACAGGACTTGGGCAGGTTTTATGTTGTCGGGACTGACGCAGCAAAGGGTTTCTGCCTGAGGCCAAACAGCTGCTTCCCGGCTAGGCTGGGGCCACAAGCCGCTCACTCCGAATCAACCTGGGCTTAGCCCGTGAGGTTTGTCGCCTACAGCATTTGTCGCCAGTCACTGGGTGGACGTGTTCTTGTTCCTAACCCTTCGTCTGCAGCACAGGGACATCTATATTATGATTTGTGTGTTCCCCTTAAATCATAAATCCCTCCTGGTAGGTCACTGTGCAATTGGTAGCTCTTCTGTTGTGCAGTGCACCACTTGTAACACCGAACAAGGCAGCCCTGCATGCGGGGTTAACCCAAGAGTATTAATTTATCCCCCCAGCACAAGGAACAGTGCCTTTGCTGGGAAAAATCATGCCTTCGTCCTAAGAATGATGGTCCTAATGCGCATAATCCAGTATAACTGAGCCCAGCTGCGCCGAAGGAGACGGGAACAGACCGAAAGGAAAGGCCTCCCACTGCTGGCTACCCTGGCTGCATGAGGAAGCCTATGTGCCCTTAGCAGGCCGAGCTGGGCAGCTGTGGTACGTGGGCACACAGAAGGGCATTTGTGGGGGGCTGTGATGGCTTGGAGCCCTCAGACTACGTTTTGTCCTGAGTCAGCTAGGAAAGGAAGAAATTAGTTGTTTCTACCTTCACTCACAGGTGACGAAAGTTTATGACCTTTTCCTGCCTCCGTTTCCTTATCTGTTAAAGAAATGGATGGGGCCGTACCTGGCACACACCTGGCCTGAAGGCCAGATAGCAAGAAGGGGCTGGGTTCCTGCAATGTTGCTGCGGCACAGCCTGGTGTCGCGGTGCTCCGCGCACCCGTGCAGGAGTCTGGTGCTGGGACACAGGCGGAGAGCCTTTCCCAGCGTGGACCTGAGGAGCAGGACCCCATACCCGACCCCATCCTGGCCAACGTGTACACAGCCCCCCGGTCTTCTGGGCCACTGAGGAAACATCCTGTCCATCTTGATTTTTTTTTTTTTTTTTTGAGTAAGATAGCAGCCCCTCCCAATGTTAATTAATTAAAAAATTTTGTTTTTAAGTTTTATTTATTTTGAGAGAGCGAGCACAAGTGGAGGAGGAGCAGAGAGAGAGAGAGAGAATCCTGCACTGACAGTATAAAGCCCAACACAGGGCTTGGGGCTTGAACTCACAAACCAAGAGATCATAACCTGAGCCAAGATCGAGAGTCGGATGCTTAACAGACTGAGCCACCCAGGTGCCACCCCTCGCCCCATGTTAATTTAAAGACACTTTCGATCACAAGATGCATGGTGACATGAGGGAGCTTTAACCCCAAGGGAGGAGTGAGCACGTGTGGCCAAACAGTGGTCAGGAGAGGCTTCCTGGGGGAGGCAGCATTTCAAGGAGTGTGATTGGGGTCAGGGAAAAGTCTTTACCCCAAGGGATGTCTGTCAGAGCACAAAGTAAGGTTTGTTGCAAAAACTAACTCCGTCAATTTATGTAAGGTGCCTGGCACTTGGGAGGCTCTCAAGAAATCCCACCGTCTTCTATTTGAGTAGAGTATGGTAGTGGGCCCAAGGAGGGAACGACCCACCGCACCCAGAGCAAACTCTGAATTCAGTACTGAGTTCATGCTGGTGGTCCCACCTAGAATTTCACCTTCGTTCTTCTGAACCCATCATTCAGACTCACTCGGGCCTCACCACTTCCGGGAAGCCTCCCCTAATTGCTCTAACTAGGATTCTAAACGCTGAGGCGTTCTGTCCTCTCTAAACCTCTGATACTATTTGAGTTGTAACCACACAGCCTTGCAATTCAGAGAGTTGTGTTGGGCATCGTTCTCTGAGTCTCTGTTTTGATTCCTGTTTTGAACACAAGTTTCTTGAGGGCAGGAATTTTGTCTCCTGCTTCTTTGCGCCTTCAGCCATATCTTAGAACACTTGAATGAGGCTAGGAGTTCATCAGATAGGTGAGTATTAATTTAATTAGACGCTGCAGAAAGAGCCATGGTCATCAATGCAGGGAGAAGATTTTGAATGACGAGAGGTAAGTATGAGGATGTACCTAGTGAGCTGCTGTAACAAATAGCACAGACTTCGTTCTTCAAGGTTCTGGGGGCTGGAAGTCCAGGGTCACGATGTCAGCAGATCTGGTGTCTGGTGAGAACTCTCTTCTTGCTCCACAGGACAATGTCTTCCTCCTGCTGGGTCCTCACCTGGTGGGAGGGGTGGGGGGCTGTCTGGGGTGTCTCTTACCCTCATGGGGGGTCCACCTCAGGACCTCATCACCTCCCAAAGGCCCCACCTCCCACAGCCATCACAACAGGGCTCAGGTTACAAGGTGTGGGTTTGGGTGGACACGGCAGCCTGTGTGTGGTCATGAGGCTGATGGCGGTCACGCTCACGCTGCTCTTCTCCGTAAAGGCTGGCCGGCTTCCGGCATAAACGCCACCCAGAGATGCCGGACATGCAGGGCGGTCAGCCCACTGACACCACTGGCAGCCAGCGCTGTCCCTGTGGTCGGGCCTCTGGGTCGGGAGCAGTGGCCGCCGGCTGTGACCCGCCGGCTCCCAGACAAGGCGGAGATGGCTTCCTCAGCGCTCCGCAGCTGACTTGTGCGCGGCCCGTGGTCTGACCTGAGGCCGCTTCCCAGGGGGACTGTCCTCCGTCCCACACACAGAGTCAAGTCAGCAGCCGGCCTCCTGGAGCCGACACCAGACGCTCTCCAGACCCAGCCGTGTCGGCCCCGCTCTCTGCTACGCTGCTCGGGGAGGGGCTCGTCACCAAGGTGTCCCGTCAACAGCAGACACTGGAGGAGGCCCGAGAGCTCTCCTTGGCTCGACGCGGTTTGAAACTGAGCTGAAGGGAAAGTCCATTTCAGAAGGCGTGTTGCAGGTGAAGCGGGGAGAATCAGCACTAGATGGGCCAAACCGTCGGGGCCCCAGAGAGCGCTCGGGCGGGCTCCGGACCTCAGCACGCTCGCCCTCTCCCTCCCCGCTGCTCACCACCCGGCCCATGGCGGGTCCTTCCTGCCCAGGGACAGCCCCTTGGAGGGCCCCAGTCACAACCCGAGTCCTCATGAAAGAAAAGAGCATCATGGGTGTTGGCCTGGGCGAGACCTGGCTGCGAGCCCTGCTTTGCTGCCTTCTGGCTTTGTGGTCCAGACAAGTCACTTAACCTCTCTGAATCTCAGTTTCTTCATCTGTAAAATAGGCGTCATGCCTACCTTCAAGATTGCTGTGAGGATTACAAGGGATGTGTGCCGAGTGCCTAAAAGGTGGGAGACGCTTGTACCTAACGGCAAATCTTAGTTAGGTATCTTCAGCTCTCAAATAAGCCCTCTGCGCGTAGCAAAAAGAAATTGAGTTAGCGCTCAGGTCTCCTCTGGTGGAAACAGGTGGCTCCGGGACAAAGGTGAGTGTCTGTTTGACCTGGTCCTCCCTGTGTCCGCTCCCCCCGCCCCCCCGCACTTTGGGTTGGGACACATGTCTGTTCTGTGGGGATCTTGACAGCAGCCTTGGGGGAAGACACTCAGGAGAGAGAAGGACACAGGCCGGGGCCGCAGCCGAGGGCCCCTTTCATCCAAGTGCAGGGAACATCCTGTCAGTAACAGCAGAACTTCACAGCGGAGGCGGGGTCCCCCGGCCCCCCACCCTCTCTGCCCCTCCCTGGACACTGGCGGCAGCGTGACCCCCTGTAACCGCACTGCGCAACCACACTCATGGTAGGAAAGGAAGATGTGTGTCCTCAGGTTCTGTTAAAGTAGATCGATCTGAACCCATTCACCCCCCGACCCCTCGATTAGCAAGTTCTGCCCCCAAATCTCGATGCCCGATGCACAAACATGTTAAGCAGCGCTCCTCAAAAAGTGACACGTTGACAAGGCTCATTCCTGTGTGGCCGTGGCCACCTCACAGAAGTGCTTCTACGTTCCTGCCTTCACCCTCCAGGGCTGAGTGGTCTGGGCAGGCCGGGTGGTCTCTTCTTCTTCTTTTTTTTTTTTTTAATGTTTTTTTATTTATTTCTGAGAGAGAGAGACAGCGTGAGCAGGGGAGGGTCAGAGAGAGAGGGAGACACAGAATCTGAAGCAGCTCCAGGCTCTGAGTTGTCAGCACAGAGCCCAATGTGGGGCTTGAACCCACAAACCGTGAGATCATGACCTGAGTCGAGGTCGGACACTTAACCGACTGAGCCACCCAGGTTCCCCAGCGTTTATTTTTGAGAGAGAGAGAGAGAGAGAGAGAGAGAGAGAGAGAATGAGAGAGAATGAGCAGGGAAGGAGCAGAGGAGAGGGAGACACAGAATCAAAAGCGGGCTTCAGGCTCCGAGCTGTCAGCACAGAGCCCGACGTGGGTCTTGAACCCACAGACCATGAGATCATGACCTGAGCCGAAGTGGATCGCTTAACCAACTGAGCCACTCAGGCACCCCAACCCTCTCAGGGTAATTCTTTAGAGATTCGTCTAGGTTGCCGTGTGTATGAGCAGTTCCTTTTTTTTCAGGATGAGTAATTTTCCACATGTGGATGAACCACCATTTGTGGTTCCCTCACTGAAGAACATCTGGATTGCTTCCAGTCTGGGGGCATTACAAACAAAATAATCATAAAGCATTTACATATTATTATTTTTAATGCAACTAAGTTTTTCTTTATCTGGGATAAATGTCTAGGATTGTAATTACTGGATCATCACGTATTTCGTTTTTGTTTATTTGTTTGTTAAGAATATGCCAAATTCCTTTCCAGAGTGGTAGTACCATTTTATATCTCCACCAGTAATGCATAAGTGATCCAGTTTCCCCACATTGTCACCAGCATTTGGTTTTGTTGCTGTCTTTTATTTTAATAATTCTGGAGAGAGTGATCTCTCATTGTGCTTTTCACTTTGCATTTCCCTAATGAATAATGATGTTGAGAATCTTTTCTTGAGTTTATTTGCTGTTCTTAGATCCTCTTCAGTGAAACGTCTTGGGGTTTTTTTGCTCATCATTTTCTCATTGGAACTTTATTTATTTTACTGTTGTGTTTTGAGAATTCTTTGTATATTCTAGACATAAGTAGACCGTTGTTAAATCTGTGGTTTGCAAATATTTTCTCCCAGTCTGCAAGTTGTGTTTTCATTCTCTAAACAGGGTCTTTTGTGGAGCATAAGGTTTTAAAATCTGATGACATCTGGTGTGTCACTCTTTGCTTTTTTTGATCATATTTTTGGTATCAAATCCAGAAACACTTTGCCTAGTCCTAGGTGCTGAAGATTTTCTCCTATGTTTTCCTCTGAAAATTTTATAGCTTTTTTTTTTTAGGTCTGTGATCCATTTTGAGCTAATTTTTGTATGACATGTGACTTAGGTTAGGTTGAAGTACATTTTTTTCTGACCCAATTGCACCAGCACTGTTTATTTAAGAAGACTCTCTGCCTTCCAGTGAATTGGAATATGAGTCAGGTACCTTCATGTTTATTTCTAGGTTCTCTGTTCATACCCATTGATCTGTGTGTTTGTCCCTCAGCAAATAATGCTGTGCTGTCTTGATTCCTGCAGCGGTCCAGGAAGTATTGACATTGAGTATACTGGGGCCTCCCACTTCAGGATTCTTATTTTTTATTACAAAAATTTAATTCCAGCATAATCATACAGTGCTACATTTGTTTCAGGTGGACAACATAGTGATTCAACAGTCCTATGCATTTCTCAGTGATCATCATGGTACGTGTGCTCTTGATCCCCTCCACCAATTTCACCCATCCTCCACCCACCTTTTCTCTGATAACCATCAGTTAATGCTCTATAGTTAAGAGTCAGGGGTTTTTGTGGTTTGTCTGCTTTTTTCTTGGTTTTATTTCTCCACTGTATGATTCTTGTTCAAAATTGTCTAGCTCTTGTAGTTTCTTTGCCTTTCGATATCAACTTTGGAATAATCTTGTCATATCTACAGAGCCTTGGTGGGATTTTGATGGGAACTGCTTTAAACCTGTCTGTCAGTCTGGGGAGAATCGACATGAGTCTTCCAATCCATGAACATGGTATGTCTTTACATTTGTTTAGATCTTCTCTGAATTTTTTCAGCATTTTGTAGTTTTTAGTATAAAAGCCCTACATGTATTTTGTTAGTTTTACACCTAGGTATTGTTATTGTTATTATTTTTTTTTTAGCAACTGTAAATGGTATTTTATTTTTAATTTCAGTGTCCAGGTGGTCACTGCTAGTATCCACAGAAATAAAATCGATTTTTATATGTTGATCTTATGTCCTGCAGCCTTGGTATTTTGTTCTAGCTGCTCAGACAGACTAAGAGTCCCTAATACCTTGTCTCCACCCTACGGAAGCTCCACACTACCCACCCCTGCATCTACCATCACTGTCCTTCCAGACCGTCTCCTGCTCTTCCTGGATGCTGACTAATGCCCGAGGTCTGGCTTTGCTCATGCTGTTGTTCCTCTTATAAGACGCCCTCCTTCCCCCTCTGCAAACTCCAAGTCCACTCTCCCTGCAGGAGGAAGGCCAGCCCCACTCCTCCTCAGAGGGCGCTCTCTCTCTGAGCTAGTGCACGTACAGTCAGCAGCACACATTTTATTACTTACATGTCCCCTGACTGTTTACAGGGGATAGGTTTGTGTCCGCAGACGCTGGAGCATAAGCTTGTTGAGGACGAGAACTGCCTTTGCTCTTCATAGCTCACCGAGGGCGTTTCAGCAGAACCTGACTGCGTGATACACATACAGGTATAGGTTTCTGTAGAAAGTCAGACCACAGATAGAGAAAGAAAGAAAGTGCTGAGAAGGATTCCCCAACAACTGTCATGGGTTTCTCTTCTTGGCTTCCCCGCCGCGTCTGATACAGGGCGTAGGAGAGACCTTCCCCGCGATGGCACCACTGCAGAAACAACAGCGAGGGGCCCTGGCTGAGCTCCTGTGGCTTCTGGCCTTGCCCCTTGCACTGTAGCCAGAAGGGAAGGGCTGCTCAGAGGCTCTCCTGCCTCAGGAAGGAAAAGCAATCTGCGGTAAGGCTCTGTCCCCAGATCAAGTTCTTAAACAAGTAAGTAGTGAATAAATAGGAAAAAAATATGTTAGCACAGAGTGGAGGTTGGGATGTATTTGGAAAGAAGTGGCACGCAGCAGGGAAGACGGAGGAGAGAGCCGAGAGTGAAAGATCTGAAGGCTCAGAGGCAAGAGCAATGGAGAGAAAGGTCAGAGGAAAAGCCAGGGGAGGAACAGAGGCAGAGGCGAGGAGATCTTGGGAGAGAGAGATGACAGAGGAAGCGAGAGAGAGGAGAGAGAGGAAGAGAGGAGGAGAGAAGGGGAGGGGGCTGGGGGTGGGGAGGGAAAGGGGAGTTCCCAGATGTCTGCAGCCCGCCGGTGTGTGTGGCCCACTCAGCATTAGCCACCCGAGGACGAGGAGGGAGCGTCTCCATGTCCAGCAAACAGCTTCGTGCCTGGCTCCTAGCAGACATTCAGCACGGAACTGGAAGACTCATACGCTCATGAATGAATGAAAGCTGCATGGAAATCAACATCTGGTTGTCCTTTCTCCAGATGCCATCAGTCTTCACCATAGGGAAGGAAACCACACAAGGATACAGTCCCATGGGAGGGGTCTGTCCCCTTGTCCCCCCCACCCCTCCCCCCACATGGCGATGAGGCTAGAAATGGGAATGTTGACAAGCCGGGGTTCCCACACCCACTTTCGCTCTCCTCACTCGAGCCCCCGTGTTCTCGGTGCAACGAATCTGTTTTCAGTCGTTCGGAGCTTCCTGACATCCCCGCGGTGGTTTAAACAGAAGGCTTGCTTCTTGCAAAACCTCTCTGGCTGTTTTTGTTCCCTTTGAGTGGAAACCTCTACTTGGCAACAGAAGCAAAGTTTCCTCACAGGTTTTGTGTTACAGACGGAGTCTTGCTCCATCCTGGCCGCGTCTCCTTTGGGAACACCGCTGTGTTTTTAAGGCTGTGACTGTGCAGAATCTGGGCTTTATGTAAGGCCGCGAAGACTCCCGGCTGAAGAACTGAAAGCTTCCTTTTAAAACGAGGCAGTGGACTTTGGATGGGATTTTTATTTGGATAGCCCGATTCTTGGAAACGCTGCTGGTCTCTCTTGGGATATTCTAAATAACCTTTTAGGCACAACCGCAGACACTTGCTTACGAACACCCCGGGGCCGAGCACCAGATGGGGCTTCTGGGATGCAAAGACCACCCCCTCCCCAGCCCCCACACATACACAAAGATCAGTGCTCTCACACAGGCTGAATTTGGTCTGGCTTGGTCTCCTGGGCAGACATCTCAAAACCTGTGCCCACAACTAATCAGAATCTTCCGTGAGGCTGTCTCAGACCATTTCTTGTGGGTCAGCTCTTAGCAAGAAAGCACATACGCTTTCCCGGCTTCTGCCTGACCTCCCTGTCTGAACCGAAAGGCCCTAACCCACTCACTGTGGAGTATTTTCTTTCCCTCCGTTGGTGGTGGTGATGGCGATCGGAGATGGGGTCTGCGGGGGAGAAGTTACCATCGCAGGCCAGGCTGGTCACACTTCCTGAGTTATTAGCACCTCTTCCCCAAGGAGATCTGCGGTCCTGGTTGAGACGGCCCAGGGAAAGTTCCAGAGCTCCAAGCCTGCTGCGGAGGGGCCCGAGCTGGCTGGCCTGGCCAAGCGCACCACGGGGCTGGGAGGTAAGGCATCATCTGATGTGCCGCTCTCTTTCTCTTCCGTCCGCAGGGATTGCTATTGCTGGAGTCGTCACCTCCCCATTCCGAGGATAATCTGGCAATCCCAGCAGTGCTTTCTGGAGAAAGAAGCTGCCAGAAGAACACGACAAAGGTGCCAGGAGGCTGCCTGGGAACAAACACCAGCCTCCGGGTAGACATCTTTCTGCTTGCTCTTCAGGGTCAGAGGGTGAAGAGGCCGAGGGGACAGAGACGGTCAGAACGGCAGGCCCTCAGTGCACTTAGGCCTAAAGCGGTGGGACCCTGAGCCCCGCGGGCACTCACTCAGGGACCCTCACCACGGTTGAGGCCACAGAGCGCAGGGCACACAGGGGTCTCTGGAGCCCTCCCCTCCTGAGTCCTGCCTCCCACCAGCGCCTGGTTCTCTTCTCCCCTCTGACCACTCTTCCGTCTCCTCCGTGGGCGCCGGGCAGGCCACGCACCTGCTGAACTGTCCCCCGCGTGGCAGACCCCTGCACCGCCAGCTGAGGGCATCCCGGTGCGCAGGACCCTCATTCCTACTAATTCAAACACGACTCAGAATTTCAGGGCAGTGACGGCAGCACACTGAACCAAGGAGCATCCAGCCAGACTCCCCCACCCCCACCCCCTACAATGACAGAGGGAGCTTTTCATCTCCTCGTTCCGCCGCCCACCTCCCTACGACGGTGCGGACGCTTGTAGCGGGCCGTCCCTGGCCGCTCCCCGCACCACGCGCCTGGCTTGCTGTGGACACCGACTCTGGCCGGGCTCCGTGCTGGGCATTCAGTGGAGGGGGGACCAAGGGGTGAGGCTGAGGTCACAGATGCATGCCGACGTCACAGATGTGAGGGCTCTGGACAATGGAGAGACGATGCTGATCTAACCAGGAGGGTGGGGGCGGGGAAGCCAGCCTCCCCGCGGACTAGACATCGGAGCTGGGTGTGTAAGGATGAGTAGGAGGTCATTGCACAGGGAGGTAGCAGAAGGACATGGCGCTCCTCGGTGCCTCGGTGCCTTCTCCCACGCTGTTCCCTCAGCCTGGGAACAGCAAACCCAGGCCTGCCCCCGCCCTCCGCACCCACCGCATCGCCTGGCCGCGTTCGGGACCAGCCGGGCCTGGACTCCGTGGCTACCACTCTGCTGTCTTCCATCTTCCCCGCAGAGCTCTGCCCCCCCAGGCGCTGAGCACTACAGACGCCCCCCTCTACACCCCCAGAGCCCTCCGCCGTCCATCCCTCTTGCAATCATCCGCGGGCTGCTCTGTACCTCTGTGTCCCCTGAAGTCCAGCGCACACGCGCACTCACTCGCCTTTGACGACATGGGTTGAAGGAGTGCCACATCGTTGGAACACGAGTGTGGTTTGACCCCGAAGTGCTGTGTCCAGAACGGGGATGTGTGGCTCCATCACCACGGGCACTGGGCAAACGCCGCTGGGGTCCAGCAATGCATCACCACGAGGGTTTGAGGAAAGCTGACATGGGTCAAGAGGTCGGGGGGTCTGAACACGTGTCATCCAAAGGAGCTCTTGAAGGAGGTAGTGCTGCTTATCCTGGAGATAAGGAGAGGCTGTGGGCTGGGACGCGATCGTATCTTCTTTCTTTTTGTTTTTAATTTTAAATGTTATTTATTTATTTATTTATTTATTTATTTATTTATTTATTTATTTCTGAGAGAGAGAGAGACAGTGTGAGCAGAGGAGGGTCAGAGAGAGAGGGAGTCACAGACTGAAACGGGCTTCAGGCTCTGAGCTGGCTGTCAGCACAGAGCCCGATGTGGGGCTCAAACCCATGAACCGTGAGATCATGACCTGAGATGAAGTCGGATGCTCAACCAACGGAGCCACCCAGGTGCCCCCGGGACACGATTGTATCTACAGCTCTTTGAATATGGACACATGGAGACATGGGAACGCTCTGACGCAGGCGGAAGGAAGGGGCCAGCGAGTGAAGTTGTACGGAGGCACATTTCAGACCCAACAAAGAAATGCTTTCGAAGGATCAAAATTACCCAACCGCTGTGCAGGTGGCCTTGAGCTCCCTTAGTGGACACATTCCAAGGACACACAAGGTCGCCACCTCCCTGGGATGCCGTCACTTTGAGGCCTGCGGTCCTGGATGGGAGAATAGGCCAGATAACCTCTGAGACGGTGAGCGGGTCTAAGGCTTTACAGGGGTGAGTGCTCCTTGCCCCCTCGGGCCCTGCGATAAGAAGGCCGCGTTATGTCCGGGCACGGGGGCCGCGGGGACGCGCCCCCGACCTCACGGGGCCTCCGCACGCGGACTCCCCTGGGAAGTGCTGAGCCAGGCTTCCGACGCCCACAGCCGGTCCTGCGTCCGTGACGCGTCGTCAGCACGCGTGGAAAGCGCTGCCCTGCACCATGCCGTGGTTTCTCCCTTCCCCTTCCTGTCTGCACCTTCTCCCGAGCCGGGGGCGCACGGCCCGCTGAGCTGCCCACAGAGCCAGGAGAACGGCAGCTCCGGACGCGCCCCAGCAGCCGTGCCGGGGCTCAGAGGAAGAAAGGAGTCTGAGAATACGTCCAGCGTCCCTCTGGGAGCGCAGCTGCTAGGCCACTGTCCCAAGCCGCGGTGGCCCCGGCGCCGTAACCAGCTCACATGCGGAGGCCACAGGCCTGGGACGGGGTGTGGGTTGCCCTGGCTTCTCCTGGGGTGCTGTCCCGGGCGTACAGACGCCGTCTTCTCCCTGTGTGCTCACTCGGTCATCCCTCTGTCTCCACATGCCCCCTTCTTAGAAGGACATCCACAGAACTGGATTGGGGCCACCCTGATGTCCTCGTTTTAACTTGATGGCCTCCATAAAGACCCGATCTCCAACCACGGTCTCGTTCTGAGGTCTGAATTTGAGGGCGGGGGACATAATCCAACCTGTAATAGAGGACACATATCTTTTCTGATCGCCCGTCCCCTGGACCCCATGAGGCGAGTCTAGGTGGGAAGCGGAGCTCTCCCCGGACGCTCTGTACGCAGGACACTGGCCTGGGCCCAGCTTCGGCCGGAGGGATGCCCGCTCAGAGCCATGTCCTGATGCACACTGCCTGTCACAAAGGTGTGGCCGGAGACTGTTCTCTCCTGGTGACGGTGGCTGTCCCCACCTCCCAGGCACAGCAGCGCCCAGAGTCACCGCCAACAGCGGGGCAGGAGGGTGAAGACGTGCCCTGGGTTGTGGCACCTCCCACCCCCCTTTTTTGTTGAAGTTTTTTTATTTGGAGAGAGAGAGGCAGAGAGAATTAGAAGCAGGCTCCATGCTGTCAGTGCAGAGCCGATGCAGGGCTTGAACTCACAAGCCGTGAGATCATGACCTGAGTGGAAACCAGGAATCAGGTGCTCAACCGACTGAGCCGCCCAGGCGCCCCCAGGGGCCTTCTGATGCGCCCCCCCCCGCCCCCCTGCAGCCACCTGAACTGTGACCCAGCACCTCGCATGGCTCCTGGGTTCCTCAACACTGTCCAAGGTCTTTCTTTCCTCCAGGTCCTGGCTGCCCCAGCCCTGCCCAGCAGCAGAGTCTTTTCTAGACCTTTCCTGCTCTGCACCTCCCACCACCCTGCGTCCGCTCCCATGGCTTCTGTAAGAGCAGCTCCCCCAGCCTCAGGCTGCTTGCTGAGAGAAGCTTCTCGCTGCTGTGCTGAGAGGGGGTGGGAGCCAGTCAGTCACAGGTTCAAACTCTAACATTCTAGATGGGCGACTTTGGGCAGGTCTCGGTCTTCCTTTCTCTAAAATGGGCTAATAAATGTAGCTGCCACACCACCCGTTTCGAGGAGTGAACGACTAGTGCAGCTCATGCAGCGGTTCACGGGGTCCTGGCCCCTAGGGCAGGGCGGAGGGGCAGGGCGTGTGGGCAATGCCCTCAGAGCGGCCTGTGCTTCTGTCACACAGAAGCTGTCCACACTGCAGTCTGGGGGCCACGCAGTGACCTGTAGATGAGGCGAGCCCTGCCCATGGCTGGCGGGCTGATTGGGGGAGGGGTGTGGGAGGGTTGCAGATGCTCTGCTGATGTTCGCTTACCCCAGCCCTGCGGGGCAGCACAAACCAGCCAGCCTGGGCCCACCCAGCATCTAGCCCCAGGTGCTCCCCCTGCTTCTGGGCCAAGTGCCTGGCCCCTTTTCCCTCCCTGCTAATTCCGAGCACAATAGAAAGCACCAGGGGCACCTGGGCGCCTCAGTCAGTTAAGCATCCGACTACGGCTCAGGTCACGATCTCATGGTTCATGGGTTCAAGCCCCACGTTGGGCTCTATGCTGACAGCTCAGAGCCTGGAACCTGCTTCGGATTATGTGTCTCCTCTCTCTGCCCCTCCCCTGCTCACGCTGTCTCTCTCTGTCTCAAAAATAAATAAACATTAAAAAAAAAAATTAGAAAAAAAAACACAATAGAAAGCACCGGAAGACTCAGGAGGTGTTTGCGGGACGGTGCAAGGATCCTTGGCTGACCGACCCCGGAGGTACTTTCTCCTGGGAGCATGGACACCCTGTCACCCTTCCCAGGTTTATTCAAGCCTGGCTCCCACGGTGCACCCCTCCCAGCGCCCGGCGCCTGGTGAGAGGGCCAGGGAAGGTCTTTACCCCCGCCAGGCCCTGCTCCCCTGCCCCTGGGGGGGCCCAGGCTCCTGGCTGTCAGGGAAACAGCCACCAGAAAAGCAGATGGTAGGAGGTCTGTGGGTAGGCGGGGCCCCGATCTTTCTTAGAAATCATCTGCTTGTCTGTCTGTGCTTTGCTTTTTGGGGGAGACACACATCCCGTGCCCCCCATTGCGTCCATTCACCCTGGGGCCGTCTCCACCTCTCACATGAGTTTTCATTTTAAATCTCTCCAACGGGAACAACAGAGTCCTTTTCAGCTGGCTGGCTCGGGGGGCCTTTGATCAGCCCCAGGAATCCGCGAGGCTCACCAGGAGCCAGCAGGGCTGGGCCGTGTTTGACTTAAAATTGGAAACACGGGAGGCAGAGGAGTGGCTTTATATAGTCTGGGGGGTCCAGCAGCCCCGAGCACTGATTTATGAGAGGCTTGGTGAAAGCCTATGCTAATATTTATAAATTCCTTCCCCAGGGCCGGATGGAATGTTCTTCTGAAGCTGCAGTCAGATAGCACCTTTCTGGGGAATGAAGGGGGGTTAGGGCTGATTCTTCAGTGATTGAAAGAAACAGGGAGTGAGGGTGAGGAGCGGCGGCTCCTAAGAGACTCTGCAAAGGAAGCCGATATGCAGACTTCCTTGCACCCTCTGGGGTGCTTTCTAGTCAAGGACCTTTTGGGGGCTCCTCTCTGGGGCCCCAGCACCCATGCTCCCCCCTGCCTGACCTCCCACAAGGCCAGGGACCTACATCTGCCAATAACGGGGACCGCCGTTTAGAGACAGACCTCCAGCGTGGTGTCAGGGGACACGAGACGGGCCCTGGCCTGGCCGTGGGGGAAGGACGAACAGGAAGGAAGACGGACACAGGTGTACTGAGGGGCCCCAGCCTGATGAGTGACAGGGCGCACTGAGTCAGAGCCGCGTCCGGCACGGAAGTGGCCGCCGGGAGGGCCCTGCCTGCGTTCCAGGCACGGCCAGAGGCTCACACACCCGCCAGCCGAGGCAGGACACCCCACAGAAGCAGGGAGCGCCCGCCCAACAGCGTCCCCCTCGAGCCTGGTGTCCCTGTCCCTAAGCCCGCAGGCCGGGAGGGGGCTGAGCCATGTGGCCAGGCTTGCTCATGACCTTGCCTGAATGAGAAAGGACAATGGCCAACGTGTTTTAAAAAGTGTATTCAAGGGGCGCCTGGGTGGCTCAGTCGGTTAAGCGTCCGACTTCGACTCAGGTCATGAGCTCACCGTTCCCAAGTTCGAGCCCCACGTCGGGCTCTGTGCTGACAGCTCGGAGCCTGGAGCCTGCTTCCGATTCTGCGTCTCCCTCTCTCTCTGACCCTCCCCTGCTTGTGTTCTGTCTCTCTCTCTCTCAAAAATAAGCAAACGTTAAAAATAAATTTAAAAAGCGTACTCAGGAGAGTAGAACCAGGGGAAGGGGAGAGGAGGGAACACACTCAGCTCTGTGGACCCACCTTGACCTTGGCGCCTCGGTTTCCCACCTCTGAACGGAAGAGAACCCCGTTTACAGCCGTGGTCTGCGTCTGAGGGCTCCTGGGGGGTGGTGTCCTGCCCGCTGCTCGGCGTCATGACCGAAGTGGTGGAAACGGCAGGCGGTGGTTCCGGCTCAGCACCCGGGTCCCCTCACTCGCAGGGGCCGGGCTGGGCCGCAGCCCGAGGGCGGGTCAGAGGCTCACCCTGCAGCCAGGCTCGCGGCCGCTGCGGGGCCCGGCGACGCCGCGCGCGCTGGGGGCGGACCTGAGGCCGGCGCGCCCCCCCCCCCCCCCCCCCCCCGCCGCCCTTTCCCTTCCGCAGCATGGGGGGGGCGTGTCCCGGAGGGTGACGTCACCAGCACGCGTGTCGGACCCCGGGGTGGCGCGGGCTGGGCTGCTCCGCGCGGCCCCTGACATCCGGGCGCTCGGCTGCGCTCGGGGCTTGTTGCCAGGGCACCACCTGTGGGCGGTGAGCCAGTGCCCACCGGGGGGGGGGGCTCTGCTCGAAGGGGCTCAGCCTGCGAGCTCCCCGCCCTCGCCCACCCCCGGGAGGGGCCTCGCAGCTGCCCGCAGTGGCCATTCCCGCCCCAGCCCCTCCCTCCCCGCCTTTCCCTTGGGCCAAGGGGAAGTTGTCACCAGGCTGCACACAGTGTTCTAGCTGGAGGGGCCTCCTAACGGTGATGGCAGTAGCAGTTGTCATTTATTAAGCGCCTCCTGCATGCACGCACGTGAAGGAGATGGTGTCTAAGGCTCACAGCGCTCGAGAGGCACCATCGGGGCCATCCGTCGCGGTGGAGACGAGGGGGCGATGGAGGGGCACCGCCCCGCGTGGGATCCCGGCCCGTGGCCTCGGGCTGTGGGGTGCCCGGGTGATTTCCTAACCTCTGACGGCCGCCAGCGTGCAGGGTGGGGGTGGGCGGGCTCCTGCGCTGCAGAGGAGCGCCCAGGGGGGCTGCGGGAGCGCTCGGAGAAGCAAGGGCTCCCCGCCAGCTGCAGGCGCCAGGCTGGACGGCCGGCGTGTCCGCCCGGTGCCCATGGTCTTCATTTCACACACGAGGAGACACGCGTGCTGGGGACGGGGTGTCGGGGGCCAGGGGCCTTTGAGACCCTTCCAGGGCCAGCAGCCCATTGCGCACGAGCCCATGTGCCTCAGGACGGGTCCAGTGCAGAAAACGCAGCCTCTGGCTGTGCAAGGACCCTCTGACCCCAGGATCCGGTGCAGCCTCTGGGGGATGCGGCAAAGGCAGGGCGGGTGGTTGGCGCTGGCCGCCCCCATGTCCCTGTGCCGCCAGGAGACGGCAGGTGACGGAGGCCCTGATCAGGCTGCCTTCCACCTGCAACCCGCCCAGGTCTCCAGGGGCCCTGTGCTTCCTCTTAACTCCTCTTTGCTACCCATCAATCCGGTGTATTTGAAATTAACCTTCAAGATTTACCTTCTTTAGACTTCTCTCTTCTCATTACGCTGTCCAGTGCGAGGTCTCACTGCCTTTTCAAAAAGCTCAACAATGGAGAACCCGCCTCACTTAAACCGTGAAGTAGAGACGAGGACCGTTTCAGTGGGAGCCAGACCACGAGGAGCCGTGACGGGGGACGCAAGCGTTTTATTGTCTCCCCTCATTCAAATTTCCCTCCGCAAAGCTGTGCAGGAACATGTTACAACCGACCCCAGAGTTACTCTGGCTTCAAAGGATGAATCATAGACAAGCAAGCGCCGGTGGGAGGAGGTGATGTTTCTCAGGAAGCCTGATCAGCGGCTCCATCAGCCTCCCTCCAGGGGCCGGGCCCCTCCCACCCCCAGATGGAGCCTTCCAGCCACAGGGGCTCTGGAAGCCCCTGGGTGCTGGGCTTGCCGCCACCCTGGCCCCAGTGCTGAGTGCCCTCCAGGGTCCCAGCCAAGAGGGCTCTGTGATGCCACGCTGAGCCCTCCCCAGGTCCCCATCAGCGCAGAGTGACGTCAGTGGCAGAGGCATCTGGTGTTTGCTGGGTCCAGGGGTGGCCCGTGTCATTCCGGCTGAGAACAGGCTGGGGGTCGGCAGGAAAGAAGGGGACAAAGTGGGGTGCAGGAAGGGGGGTGGGGTCACCCGGGCGGGGAAGCAGCAAGCCCAGACGGGCCGGAGGGATGCAGGGAGCAAGGCCCGGCCGAGGTTCCCGCCAGAGCGGAGGCAGAGGCCTCAGTCGGGCCGGGGCGGCCCCTCACTTGGACACCAGCATGTGCACGAACTCCTCGTAGTTGACCTGGCCGTCCCCGTCCCCGTCGGCGGCCCGGATCATCTCGTCCACCTCGTCGTCGCTCAGCTTCTCCCCCAGCCTGGTCATCACGTGCCGCAGCTCGGAGGCGCTCACCAGGCCGTTGCCGTCCCTGTCGAACACGCGGAAGGCCTCCCGGATCTGCTCCTCGCTGTCCCTGCCCCTCAGCTGCCGGGCCATCATGCCCAGGAACTCGGGGAAGTCCACGGAGCCGTTCCCGTCGCGGTCGATCTCGCCCACCATGTCGCGCAGCTCGGCCTCCGTGGGGTTCTGGCCCAGGGACCGCATGACGGTGCCCAGCTCCTGGGTGGTGATGGCGCCGTCCCCGTCCTTGTCGAACAGGCAGAAGGCCTCCCTGAACTCGGCCACCTGCTCCTCCGTCAGCTGGTCGGCCATGGAGGGGTGCGGTGGCAGCCGCCGGGCTCGGGGGACAGGTGGCCGCGCGAGGGGCGCCGGCTGGCTAGCTGTCTGGCCTGGGCTTGACTGGCGGACGCTTAAGAAGGAGCAGGGCTCCGCTGGCGCTCAGACTCCCCGCCCTGCGGCTGCCCCGGGCCGGGCGCTGTCGGGACAGGAGTCCGGTCCAGGAACGGGCCGGCGGAGGGTTGGGCTGATGCCAGTGCCTCCAGGTGTGTGTGTGTGTGTGTGTGTGCGCGCGCGCGCGTGTGTGTGGTGTGTGTGCGTGCGCGCACTGCTCCCACCCACCCGGCTAACAGCTGTCGGAAACCCTCCAGGGGGACACCCTGTCCCCTCCTCCTCTCCCGTCGCCAGACCGTCACTCGGTGAAACAAGCGGCTTCCCTTCTGGGGACGTTCTGGGCGGGATGAAGGCAGAGGCTGCCTTTGCCTGCAGGGAACGCCCTTTCCTTGTCTGAGGTCCCGAAGCCCGAAAGCCCTGAGATCCCAGGAGGGTTTCCAGAGAACGAACAAAGGCTTTTTCCTTTGGGTGGAAGCACCTTGTCTTCTCATCTTCAGAAGGAACATGAGTGGAGAAGGATTTCCTCCGACTCGTTTGCTCCTTGATATGTATTGAGGGCCTACTGTGTGCAAGTACTGTTCTAGAAGCTGGGAATAGAGCCGGGGACAAGACAGGCAACTCCCAGGCCTCCGGACTTTGGATTCCCTCCCGCAGATGGCTGGCTAGCCAGTAAACCCAGCCAGGAGATACCCGGATGCTGTGACAGGCGCCATGCAAGAAGGCAAAGGCGTGCTGGCGGGGAGAGCAGGGCAGGTCACTTCCACAGCGATGGTCAGGGAGGGCTGCTCTCAGCGGTGGCACTTGAGGGTGACTGAAGGGGAGAAGGCGCTCCCCAGCCGGGCTCAAAGCCCACGGGGTGGGTGGGGAGAGGGCGTGGCTCGGCTAAGGGACAGAAAGGTGGCCAGCGTGGCTGCAGCCTGATGGATGAGGGGACAGAAGGACACGAGGAAAGGCACACAGAAGCCTCCTCAGATGCGGTGGGGGAGATTCTCTGACTGACGGGAAGACGTGCAGAGGCGTGTCTGAAAGTCTGGACCTGGATTTTGTGGGAAGCAGAGCAGGAGAAAGGGGGTATTTTTCAGAGGAAATGGTTTCAAGAACGTGAAGTGGGCGGCTCACCGAGCGCACACTCCCGCTCCCAGCCCCCAGGAAGCCTGGGGCGATGACCACCCACTTGGCGAGAAGACGCCCCACTGCCTGTGGGAATCCACGAAAATCCAAAGTGAGAGAGACCCCCAAGAACCGCCATGATACTGCGGAGAAGAGCAAAGGCAGACGGACAGCACCAGCCTTACCGTGAAGCCACAGTCATCAAGATGGCGTGCGACTGGGGCGCCTGGGTGGCTTAGTCGGTTAAGCGTCCGACTTTCACTTCGGTCATGATCTCGCGGTTCGTGGGTTTGAGCCCCGCGTCGGGCTCTGTGCTGACTGCCAGCTCAGGGCCCGGAGCCTGTTTCAGTCTGTGACTCCCTCTCTCTCTGACCCTCCCCTGCTCACGCTGTCTCTCTCTCTCTCCTAGAAAGAAATTAAAATATTAAAAAAAAAAAAAGATGGCGTGCGACTGCCAAAGAGTGGACACATAGATTAATGGAACAGAACAGAGGGCCCGGAAATAGACTCGCACAACACAGTCGACCAGTCTGACAAAGGAGCAAAAGGAATACAAGGGAGAAAAGGCAGTCTTTTCAACAAACGGTGCTGGAACAGCCGGGCAGCCATGTGCAAAAAAAGCGAATCTGGACACAGACCTTATCCCCTTCCCAAACAGTGACCCAAAACGGATCATAGACCCAAATGGAAAATGCAGAACTGTAAAACTCCCAGATGGTGACATAGAAAGTCTGAGTGACCTTGGGCTTGGCCATGACAACCAGCTCATCCAGTTTGGGTCTGGGTTGGGTTTACGTAGGACGTCCAAGGCGTGATCCATGAAAGAAAGGATTGATGAATTGGATGCTATGGTCTGAATGTGTCTTCCCAGATTTGGAAGCTGAAATCTTACCCCCAGAGGGATGTAGTCCTGAGATAATATGAGGGCAGCAGCAGGAGGCTGAAGAACCACAGGACACAAGCATGGAAGTGACACGGTGTCCTGGAGAAGCAAGGGCCAGTGTCGTGGGACAGTCCCCGTGATGGGCACATACATTCCTGCTTCCTGCCTACTTCACCCGCAAGAAGGTAAGTGGCTGATGGGCGTCTGCAGGTTTCTGGATCATGGCATTGTGGCTCCAACATCCAGCCCTCGCCCTAAGCGTCTTCTTCCAAAAGGCACATTGAAAGAGAGCTCAGCAAGGATTTTAAACAAAGGTACTCGTGACTCACAAAGGATAGTGCTGGGATGGGCTAAGCTGTGGCAAACTCACCGGTGGGGAAACTCGCTCTAATTTCATAGCTTTCTGCAGTCTTCTCCCTGCAGCCTTCCCTAAGAATACATTTTGCATCCTTGGACCCATCTACACATTTAAAATTATCGAGGACTCCTTTCTGTATGTGGGGTAAATCAACCAATATGTACTGCATTTGAAATTACAACAGGAAAAAAATTTAAGTATCTAACTCTATTTTCCTATATTTATTTGTAACTTAAAAAAATAGAAATCACATATTAACAGATATACTGTGGTTTTATGAAAATTATATTTCTAAAACAAAAAATAAAGAGAAGACGGGCATCTAATAAAAATAGTTTCGCAAATCTCTTTGTACGTCTGGTTCCATGGAACCACATCTGTCCCCTGCTGCACTGGGCGGGGAGAGGATGTTGTGACTTGAAGTAGGGGCTAAGCCCGCTTCAAGTGGACACACAGCAGGAGACAGAGAGAGGGGTTTTACTCTTTCGGGTATTGGTGGGTATTTTTCTTGGTACCATATCAAAATGTGATGAGTGGTGGTTTCTCAAAGGTTAGCTGCAGTGTGGAATCTGAAATCATGTCAATGATCTTTCTTGTACTGTCATTAAAATCCATTGGTCACTCTCGTGCTCTGTGACTGTGTCATGCTCTGCTTTGGTCATTTGGACAATATTGGGTTACCGAGTTCTGTGGATCTTCTGAAGGTTGAACCATTGCAGGTATAATTGTAAAAATCACATTCATGGGACACCTGGGCGTCAGTTAAGTGTCTGACTTCAGCTCAGGTCATGATCTCACTGCTCATGAGTTAGAGCTCTCCATTGGGCTCTGTGCTGACAGCTCAGGGCCTGGAGCCTGCTTCTTAATCTGTCTCCCTCTCTCCTGGTCCCTCCCCAACTCATGCCCTTTCTCTCTTTCTCAAGTACAAATAATCATTAAAAAAATTTTTTAAATCACATTCATTAATATCACCAGCAATCCTACTAGGAAAGTATCAGAAAGTCCCAAGCTCACAGTGACAGGCAGGGGATTTCCAAAATTCTAATTTTTATTTGAAAGCTCAAATTTTATCATTGATAGCAAAGACTATTGATGGTTTTCCTTAAAGTGACAGGCTCACCTCATCCATTTTTTTTTTAATGTTTTTATTTATTTCTAGGAGAGAGAGAGAGAGAGAGAGACAGCGTGAGCAGGGGAGGGTCAGAGAGAGAGGGAATCACAGACTCTGAAACAGGCTCCAGGCTCTGAGCTGGCTGTCAGCACAGAGCCCGACGCGGGGCACGAACCCACGAACCGCAAGATCATGACCTAAGCGAAAGTCGGACGCTTAACCGACTAAGCCACCCAGGCGCCCCTCACTTCATCCATTTTTGAAAAAAATGTCGGCCAAACACCAAGTCTGGAGCAACCAGACGTATCAGCTGTTCTTTCTAAGAAAGATGGTGGCCCACGACCAAAGCTCCGTCAGTCATGGGCTCACAAGGGCGCCTTCCTTACAGCAACCGCTGTGTGTCAACGTTCAGCGGCATATTAAAGATGTGCATACGAGGATTGAGATTTAATAAAATAATAATCTCCCTACTTCTCCAAGAACACTCTTAAGTGAAACTGGCTTCTTGTTTTTTCAGTTCAGTGAAGCATATGATGGTTTCCAGTACAGGATCCTTGATTCATGCTCAAGGGCTAGTGATTTTACCCACCATTGCTTTGGCCCCAGTGCAAGATGTTGACACAGTGAAAAGGGCAGATAATGTCTTGGTATTGTTAGGGTAATAGTTTTGACCTCCCAGACCCTCTGAAAGGGTATTGGGGACACCCTCCCCCTACATGAGTCCTTGGAACACACTTGGAGGGCCACAACGATGGAGTGTTGAGAACTGAGTCTGAACTGAGCGTGGGACTCCCTGGGCTGGAGGTAAGAGGTGCTGATGACGCTGGGAGCTTGGCAGGGACAGTGTGGACCTTACAGAGTACAGTGTTGATGAAGACCCCAAGAGACACACATTAAAGGGACTGCGTGCTGCAGCGACTTTCTCGATGAGTAGATGACCCATGGTATTTCTCTCCTCTCTGAATGATGCTGTAAGAGATTTTGTTAAGAAGAATTCATGAATATGCATCTCTTGCTGGCTGCTGTGAAGATGTAGATTAGGATTCCCCAGTCTCAGCCACCAGTCACACCTCTGTGCCCTTTGAGAATGGGTGTGGTTGAGTGTGGCCATGAGAGTTCTCTCTCTCTTGATTAAGCCACTCAACAGCCCAAACACTTGCTCATCTACCCGCAGCCTGCCAGTATGTATATAAACACCTTGTCTTAATGTGTTTGCGTGGCCATAACAATATAGGACACACTGGAGGGCTTCCAGATTCAGGGCATGACCCAGCTCTTGGAACGACTTTTGGTCAGTCTTTGCATGAATCATCCAGATGCCTCCAGGGCTCTGCTGGGCTAGGCTGGCTGGAGTTTGAGTTCAGGGAGGAGACGGCTGTTCTAGATCAGAGCTGTGAGTTGCCTCGTTGAGAAATCTGATCACTGATAACGAGTGACATCATGTTTAGGAAGCCGGTACATGATGTGAGAACGCCTTCCCCAGAGCTCGCGGGGCATAGCGCATGGCCTCCCGCTGGGTCATAAAGTGCGGGAGTGGCTCAGTTTTATGATTTAAAGCCTCCCCTGCAGAATGAAGTCCACTGAGTGCGGAGGAAACAAACAATTGGACTGTTTTGAGAGTTGCCTGGATCCCCTTGGGTCAGTGGGTCCTCATGTCCACTCCCACTGCTTTTCCCAGGCGGCTGGTCCGAGGTCAGCCTCCACGGGCACCCGCCCTCCGCCCAGGCCACCTGGGCAATACGGTCAGGCTCGTAGCAGCTCACCTTGGCTGCCAGGTCTTTGAGAACGTCTCACTCAGTGCATTTGCGAAGACGTGGCATGTGGGACACAAAGCAGCCTGTATACTGACAGCCACTTTGATTAATTCAGTATTAAATGATCATCCCAAATAAAGGCGCATTAGTCCCAAATCCCACAATAAAAGCAAACAAGTTAAAATCTCTTCTTGAACTTCCTGTTTTCCTGGGAAAAGAATGATATTTTTTTTTTTTTTTTTTTACAACGCCCGCCAGGATTGGTGACTTTCTCCAGATAACTCACTGAGCTCACTGGTTGCTCTTCCCATCCCCCCCCCCCCGAACTTGGGGCAGGTAAAGGGGTCCTGGGCTGGCCTTGGGGAAGGCAGGGTGGAGAGCGGGAGCAAGAGGAAAGCGTGTTGGTTCTGGAAGGGCTCCTTTGTGTGACTCACCAGCCGTCAAGCCTGATATTTGATGTTTGTTGTTGTTTTTATTTTTTTGATATTTGATGTTTTGAAAAAACCGATGGCCAACAGGAAACACTGAATGAGGTAATATTACGGAGGGGCTAGAACTACACTCAACAAATCTTGTGATACCCAGCTACGTCCGATCACTGGCTAAGCGGGTTTAAGCACAGGGGTGTGGTAATTACCTTCAAGAGAACAAGCCGCGCATCCCTGAGGGGCCTGGAACTCACTAAGAGGCAGGAAGAGCGTCTGTTCCAGATCCAAGCCTTTGAAGTTCATGGTCATGATGAAAACCTTTCATCAGTACAGAAAGACGGTGTGCGTGCCTGTGTTTGCAGGGGGCCCAAGTGGCCACGTGAGCACATGGGTGCCTGCCGGGGACACGTGACGGGTGGAGAAAGCAGGGGTGTCTGGGAGTGGGCTCCATACCCGGGAGGTGATCTGAAGGAAGCAAAGTGGTTTAGTGAAGTGCAGAACTACCTTTGAAGGTCATTCACCAGTGTTTTTTTTTTTTTTTTCTTTAGTATCTTTATTTTTTTAAAAATTAAAAAAAATTTTTTAAATATTTTTTATTTATTTCTAGGAAAGAGAGAGACAGCGTGAGCAGGGGAGGGTCAGAGAGACAGGGAGACACAGACTGAAACAGGCTCCAGGCTCTGAGCTGGCAGTCAGCACAGAGCCCGACGCGGGGCTCGAACCCACGAACCGCGAGATCATGACCTAAGCGAAAGTCGGACGCTTAACCGACTAAGCCACCCAGGCGCCCCAGTATCTATTTATTTTTGAGAGAGAGAGAGACAGAGAGACAGAACATGAGCAGGGGAGGGGCAGAGAGCAAGGGAGACACAGAATCTGAAGCAAGTTCCAGGCTCCGAGCCGTCAGCACAGAGCCTGACGCGGGGCTCAAACTCGCGAACCTTGAGATCTTGACCTGAGCCAAATTCGGGTGCTTAACTGACTGAGCCACCCAGGTGTCCTGTCACCCACTGGTTTTTGAACTTGCTCATTGAAGCCCTTGACCTCTGCAGACGTCCTTTCAGAAATGCATGGTGAGTGGGAGAAGGTGACGGGGAGGGCGCCTGGCCCCCTCCCTTCCCCCCACTGCTCCGCCTTTACCTGCTTCATCCGTGTTGGGCACGTGGTAGGTGTCCAGGCTCAGGGTCCTCATCTGTAAAGGGGGCACCACCGTAGCACAGGGCACTACGAATTCCTACACGAGGGGGTTCAGAAGGGTGGCTGGGATGGTCAGAGCTGGAATAAAGGTTAACTATCATTTACCATCGGAAGAGGATTTCACCTGAAAAGGGGCTTCCCGGCTAACGAGACTGGGAAGGTCACCCTCCAGTCTAAACTTCTTTTCCTGACAAGGACATTATAACCCATCAAACTGAAGTATGTGGTTAAATACTTAGTGAACCTCGCAGGGGGGGTCTCCTGGCTCTTTGTGCTGCGAGGAACGGGGCCTGAGGGGCACCGCCAGTCACTAAGGGAGTCTCTCGTCAGCCTCAAGTCCCTCCAGTCCCTCGTTCACTGGAGGCTCTGGGAGGCCCAGCCCAGAGTGGGCCCTGGAGAAACACCTGCCCGACGGACACGGAAGGCCTTGCCCAAGGTCACCCGCGCTGCTGGAGTAGAGCGCAGGTGTCCCGGGAGGGTCGGTCCTGTGGGCAGGGGGGACAGGGCAGGGGGGCTGGTGACACAGGCATCATCGACCTTGGGCGTCAATGGTCTCAGAGCGAACCCACGAGTCTCGAGGTCCAGCCCTGACAGTGCCACTGACATGGACCCCGGGGGCCATTCTGTGTATGCATGTCTACACCCGTACAAGGCAGAGAGCAGACCGCTCCCGACCTCGTCTTTAAAGAACCACAGAGGTGGGGCGCCTGGGGGCTCAGTCGGTTGAGCGTCTGACTTCAACTCAGGTCATGATCTCGCGGTTCGTGGGTTCGAGCCCTGCGTCGGGCTCTGTGCTGACAGCTCAGAGCCTGGAGCCTGCTTTAGATTCTGTGTCTCCTTCTCTCTCTGCCCCTCCCCCACTCACACTCTGTCTCTCTCAAAAATAAACATTGAGAAACAAAGGACTACAGAGGTGACCAAGTAAACCTCACCCGGGACCAAGCGTTGTATTCCTGGAAGAGGCCAAATTTGGTGACTTGGAGAAGGGCGACCCTAGGAAAGGAGGAGGAAGGGGTGGAGGGTGCGGATATGGCGGGACCCAAGGGAACCCAGTGGGAAGCCCCAGGACACGGGCACTGAGCAGAGGAAGGAGGGATCGGGGCGAGCTCAGGTTGGAGAGTTTCCTCCGTGGGTAGCTCAGCTGCAAGTGGAACTCCATGGATAAGGGAAAGGAGGTGTCGCAGGAGGCCTGACTTGGGGTGGGGGGTGAGCCCAGCATCAGGTCTGCCCCATGGGCCTGACATCCCGGCCCCTCCTTCCCCCGAGCCCTGCACTGCCTCAGCTTCGTGCCTCCTCTGAGTTCTTGGCACACAAGGGGTAAAAGCTGGAACCACTATTTTTGCAAAGATGCTGGTGGAGACCAGCGTCTGCACCATCTCTGTGCAACCAAGCGGCACCGGGAAGCCGTTCCTCCTCTGCCTGCCCGGAGCTCTAAGGAGCATCGGCATCGGCTCCCTGGGAAGTCAGGGTGTGAGCAGCATCTGACCCCTAGACCTGACAGGGTGGAGGACCCGGCGAGGGGGACACCAGGTGGGCGCCGTCTCCATTCAGGAAAGGACATGAAGATGCAAGGGGCGAGCCGGGCGGGGGGCTCTTCATGCTGAGGCCCGGGCACCTCACGTCACCTGCCGTGACCCCTTTCCACAATGCGCAGAGTTGCAAAAAGACAGCATCTGTCTATCATCTACCTGTCATCTATCTATTGTCTATCTATCCTCCATCTATCTATCCATCTGTCCATCATCTGTCATGTCTATCTTCTACCTATCATCTATTAGCTATCTGTCCATTATCTGTGTTCTACATATCATCTATTGTCTGTCTGTCTATCTATCATCTGCCCATCATCTACTATCTATTTGTCTATCTATCTATCTAGCGTAACAGGAGGAAGAAATTTCAAATGCATCACAGGGAAAATGCTATGTAGCTTGAGGAAACAAACAAAAAAATGACCATGAACCCAAATATTTAGAGCCGGTTTAGAACACTTCAAATCCAAAAGGAGGTTATTTCACTGTAAATCATAACAGCCTGGCATGCACGCGACAAAGGGAAGGGAGCCAGTACAAACGGCGGCATTCACGTGCCAGAAAAAAGAGAGCAACACGTAGGAGCAGAACTTGTGCTCTGTCTGGTGGGGCACAGGGCCGGTCAGGCTGGAGAATGCAGCCGCGTGTTGGGAGGCGCAGGGGGAGGCTGAGGGGGGCTCTCTCGAGAAAATAGAAAGTTACTGACACCTTAGTAAGAGGGGCGAGCAGGGTGGAGAGAAAGCTCTCCTCTTTTCATGCAAGAAAGTGTGCCGAGATGCTTTTTAAAATGTGAAGAAAGCTCTTAGGAAGGAGTTAAAGGCTAGAGATCTTTAAAAAGCAAATCATTGTTTCCACGTGGTTAATGAGGAGCAGGGACATTAAGAAACACAGATGAGGGGCGCCTGGGCGGCTCAGTCAGGTGGGCGTCTGACTCTGGATTTCAGCTCAGGGTATGATCTCGAGATTCATGAGTTTGAGCCCCACGTCGGGCTCTGGGCTGAGTGTGGAGCCTGCTTGGGATTCTCTCCCTCTCTCTGCCCCTCCCCCGCTTGTTCTCATGAAAGAAAAGAAAGGAAAGAAGGAAGGAAGGAAGGAAGGAAGGAAGGAAGGAAGGAAGGAAGAAAGAAAGAAAGAAAGAAAGAAAGAAAGAAAGAAAGAAAGAAAGAAAGAAAGAAAGAAAGAAAGAAAGAAAGAAAGAAAGAAAGAAAGAAAGAAAGAAAGAAAACACAACCACAGATGAAGAAACTGGAATAAGAGTGGAGGGGGCAGTTAAAACCCCCACGAAGAGATGGGTGTAGCCAGGGAGAGAGAAAGTCAAGTGAGAATCAGGGCAGCTTGTCTCAGAACGTTCCAGAAAATAGGAGGATAATGGCGGACCCAGGTAAATACAGGCCAGCGGAGGTGATGCCGAGGGCTGATTGTGGTTTCCAAAGATCTCAGGAGAGCACGTGGAGGATCGGCTTCTCCCAAGCACATTTGCCGAGTCATCCAATTTAAAACGCAAAACTGGGGGCACCTGGGTGGTTCAGTTGGTTAAGCGTCTGACTTCGGCTCAGGTCATGATTTCATGGTTCGTGGGTTCGAGCCCCGCGTCGGGCTCTGTGCTGACTGCCAGCTCAGAGCCTGGAGCCTGTTTCAGTCTGTGTCTCCCTCTCTCTCTGACCCTCCCCTGCTCACGCTGTCTGTCTCTCTCTCTCTCAGAAATGAATAAAACACTTAAAAAAATAAAATGCAAAACTGACCCCAGTTAGGTGCCTGGTGAGAGGTGGGGCGCCCGCTGAACCGCCCTTCTGGCACATCCGGGGGCTTACCTGCCTTCGGGCCCTCCACGCCCCTGCGGGCGGCCAGCGGTCCCCGGCCACGCGGCTTGCTTGAGCTGAGTGTGGCCGGCCTTGGTGGCATGGGAAGGATGGCTGACGTCATCAGACACTGGGACGCCCAAGAGGAAGGGAGCCTACATCCCAGCTCCCGGCTCCTCCGGGAGCCAGTGCGGCGCCTTCTCTAAGCCTCACTTGCTCCATCTGTAAAATGGGAGTAAACTATCGCGTGAGGACAGGATGAGGTCACACAGCGCAGCCCCTAGCACGGCGCCTGGCACGTGCACAGCCGCGCCACTGTGTCCCCAGCAGCCACGGCAATTCGGTGTGGGGCTGGGGAGCTGGTGACCCAACATGACCCAGCGCTTCTGCAAAGGTCTTCTGAAAGCCCAGTACCGAGGGCAGGTGACATCAGACTGAGCTCAGCGCCTGCGCTCCCTGCAGGGCAGGCCCGAGCCCCCCTGCCCCGGGGGCGGCGGGGGGGAGCTTGGCCTTTCCTGCTGCTGCCTGGGATGTCTCCGCAGGCTGCCACGGATCTGTGGAAACAGCTCCGGCCGAGGCGGGGGGCGAGGGGACGTCTGTGCTGGTCCACCTCCCCCCACCCAGCACCTCAGGGACCGCCTCCGGGAGATCGACTGAGCCTTTCCGGGCGGGGCCACGAGGAGCCAGCCCTCCTGTGGGTGATGCGGCACAGGTGACCCCCGAGGCCCCACCCAGCTTGGGCAACGAGCTGCTCTCGGCTGCCGGGCGGGTCCCGCTCTCCAGGCTCTAGGCTCTGACCCAGTTAGAGCCACCGCCCTCTGCCTTTGCCACGTCAGCTCGCCCCGGACAGGCACAGGGGACACCGAGTCCCCATCCTCAGTTTCCTTAGGACCATGGCCCTACGGCCACTGACGGCGCCCTGAGTCCTGTCTGCTGGGACCACACGGATGTCTCTCTTCCCTGGTCCCTGGTTGCATCCAAGCGTCACTAGCTTCTCCCTTTGCACCTTCAGCATCAGAAAGAGCCTCCTGGGTCGGGCGCAGGGCTGGGGGGTGGCGAACATTCGGCCTCTGCGTGACTCATCAGGGGGGGCGGTCAGCCGGCCGGGGCTGCGAGCCTGCAGGGAGGAGGGGGGCGGCCTGCGGGCGGCCCTGCGAGGCCTCGGGTCAGGCCTCGCTCTCTCCTCTGACAGCAGACGCACCTGGAGCTCGGACACTGGCAGTGTCTTCGCGGGCCAGGGGCGGGGGCGGCCGCAGGGCCAGAGACCCGCGTCAGCGAGGCCTGCTGCGGCCGCCATCCCTGGGGACACATCTCCTAGAAGTCTGCCAGCCGCTCCGTAGGCAGGGCGCGGGGCCCCGGCCTGGGGGAAGGGGACACACAGCGTGTCTGGCCACCTGCACTGTAACGGCACGGGGGACCCGAGTAAGCCCACAGGCCTGCTTGCGACCCAGCTGGTCTACACTGCGCTCCTTGGACCAACCAAGAGTTTCCCTAAAAGCGATTATTTAACGCAGATTCGACTTCCTGGCTCGTTAAATGCTTCCCAGGTGACACTCAAAGACACCAAATTTGCAACTTAAAAAAAATTTTAAGGGGCGCCTGGGGGGCTCAGTCGGTTGAGCGTCCCACTCTTGATTTCAGCTCAGGTCCTGATCCCAGGGTCATAGGATTGAGCCCTGGGTCGGGCCCTTGCTTGGTGTAGAGTCTGCTTGGGATTCTCTCCCTCTCCCCCCCCCTCTCTCTCCCTCCCTCCCTCCCTCCCTCTCCCTGTCTCTCTCTCTCTGTCCCTCCGCCACCAAAGAAAAAAAATTGAAAACCTGATCATTTCCAGAAGTCTGAGGAGCTGACAGGACAGTCCCTCAGGTGGATCCATGTGAAGGGGAGAAGCTGACTGAAAGCTTCCTGGTCCGGAAGCTCCAGGGAGCAGAGCCGGCCCGGCCTCTGGACCCTGCAAAGCCTGCAAAGGGGCCGCACACACCCCCTTAGAACTCAGCCGGGGCACTCAGTCCTCTGCGTGACGCTTCTCTTTGCGCGATCTCCGTGGCAGAAAAACAGTATTTTAAATACCTTTTTTAAAGTTTATTTATTCTGGGAGAGGAGGGGCAGAGAGAGAGAATCCCAAGCAGGCTCTGTGCTGTCAGTGCAGAGTCTGACGTGGGGCTCCAACGCACAATCCAGGAGATCATGACCTGAGCTGCAGCCAGGCGCCTCTCCGGCAGTAGAGCCTTCGGTGAATTCTTGCCAGCCAGAGTGGGCATCAAACGATACCTCATGATTATTTTAATGGGTGTGTCTCTGTCTACTGCCGAATTGTCGAGTCTGGCAACATGTGTGTCGGCCATTTGGATTTGCTCTTCTGTGGGCTGGCTTCGTATGCTTGGCCCATTTTTCTATTTTATTGTGGTTGTTCTAACAATGTAAGAGTTCTTCATTCATATAGTAAATATGGTGCCTGAGCATGCTGAGTCAAGGGTTCACCTGCCCACTGAGAAAAGAGTGTATAATGGGCGCCTGGGGGGTTCAGTCGAGTAAGTGTCTCACTTCGGCTCAGGTCATGATCTCATGGTTTGTGGGTTTGAGCCCCACGTCAGGCTCACTGATGTCAGCATGGAGCTGAGTTTGGATCCTCTGTCCCCCCTCTCTCTATGCCCCTCCCCCACTCATGTGTCTCTTTCAAAAATAAATAAGCATTGGGGTACCTGGTTGGGTCAGTTGGTTAATCATCTGACTGGCTCAGGTCATGATCTCAAGATTCAGGAGTTCGAGCCCCACGTCAGGCTCTGTGCCGACAGCTCAGAGCCCGGAGCCTGCTTCGGATTCTGTGTCTCCATCTCTCTGCCCCTCTCCCACTCAGGCTCTGTGTGTCTCCCTCTCTCAAAAATAAATAAACATTAAAAAACTTTATTTTAAAAAAAGACAAAGGAGCATATATAAAGTTGCCAACTGTTTTTCCTGAGAAGGTGCATTCTTAATTCCTTGGTGGATGGTGGGTAAAATAAAAGGTGGTCGTTTTTTAAAACGTCTCTAACCTGGCAAGAAGAACACGTAGGCAGCTATGTTGTTGCAGGTGTGAGTGTGAGTGTGCGGACGTTCAAGCCAGAGTATGAGAGAGAGAGAGAGACGCGGGTCAGATATCATCAGGCTCTGCGAGGTGGGAAGTTGTCACGAACACGCTGGAGATGTTCTGTTCACCAACACAGGACATTATGACCCACTTTGTGTGGTCGTTTCCACAATGAGGAAGTTAGGCTCCTGCCTGGCTCTCCTCAGGGCAGATGGAAAGGCGGAGAAGCAGAGGTGCGGTGGGAAAGATGCTCGAGTTCTCCAAGGGACCTCGGTGCATAGGGAGGGGTCCTGTGGCCACTGCTCTGGGAGCACCGTGACCTAATTCACCCTTTCTGAGCAGCGCACCGGGACGCACGGGTGTGCCCCAGTCACTCCTCTGGTCTGCAACCTCCCCGACTTCTTGCCACACGGAGAGAAGGCAGTGCCCCGAGCAGAGATCAGAGGGAAAGGGTGAGGCGGCTGTGCCCACGTGGGAACGAGCACCTGCTCTGAGCCACCGTTCAGGCAATGGTGATCCAAAAGCCACCTGACGCTTTAGGATCTCGTCCTGAATCCAGAGATATAATAGAAGCACCCGGCACCCCCTCAGAGCAATTGATTTGTTATTGTTTGTAAATTAAAGTTGCTGGGGGCAGCAGTCACTTAAGCATCTGACTTTGGCTCAGGTCGTGATCTCACAGTACATGAGCTTGAACCCTGAGATGGGCTCTGCACTCACAGCATGGAGCCTGCTTGGGATTCTCTCTCCCTCTCCCGCCCCCCCACATTCTCTCTCTCTCTAAATGAATGAATAAATGAAGGAGTGAATAAATAAATACACTTAAAAATGAAAAATCAGTTAATAAATTGAGTTGCTGGTTTACTCAATAATAGCTGTGAAAGGAAGTGCGACACCCATGGAAATATAATAGCTGACTACAGCCAGGAGGTGGGACTGCTCCACTGGAGAAATCGCAGCAAATCCGGACCATCCAGTGCCTGGCCCACGCACCTGCTCACGTCCCCGTGGGTGGGGCACACGATGACAGAACCGTCTCTAACTATGGGAAGCAGTCCGCCTCCCTCGTTCAGAGTGATGGGAAATGCAGTGTATGATTCACCTTAGAAAGGTTTCCACCACAGTCCAAACGCTTGCTGTTTGAAGGGGTCCATGTCGGTGCTCCGTGAAAACACCGTACTCGGAGCACTTCTTGCAGAAAGTGCCTCGTAACCGGGACACCATTGTCACTGGGGCTGCGCACGTGTGCAGACAGTGCACGCGGGCCATGTGCGTCCTGCGAAACTCCCGGGTGTGTCGTTGGCCAAAAAGAGCGGGAAGAACAGCCTTGCCAGGCGCCCGGCGAGTCCAGGCAGACCGTGGGCCTGACGCGCCTGCAGCGCACGCCAGCGAGCAGGCCAAGTGATGGGCAGGGACAGGCAGACACGACCCTGCTCTTCTTCTTTTTTTTTTTTCCCAATGTTTATTTATGTTTGAGGGACAGAGAGACAGAGTGCGAGCAGCAGAGGAGCAGAGAGAGAGACACAGAATCTGAAGCAGAGTCCAGGCTCTGAGCTGTCAGCACAGAGCCTGATGCAGGGCTTGAACCCACGAACTGCGAGATCATGACCTGAGCCGAAGTTGGACGCTCAACCCACTGAGCCGCCCAGGCGCCCCAGATCCTACCCTTTGCACAGAGTCCCCCTGACAGCAGGCCCTTTCCACGTGACGTGTTAGTGGCCCAAGAATCACACCTGTGCTCGGACAAGGATCTGAAACGGAAAGACGACCTCCAACTTCTGAGCCTTCAACATGTGACCGTTCCCTGTGGAACGGAAACTCACTCCACACCCGGGGCACTCTCTGCGGCACCAGCAGGGACGCAGGGAGCAAGACCAGACGGGCCTGAGCCTCCGTGAGGCCAGGGGTTACCTCGGCCTGAGACCTTCCGGAACTTAGAAGAGCCACCCCCCTCCGCGTCAGGGACGTCGGCCCCTGGACCTGGAGGAGGGAGAGCAGCTGGAGTGGCCCCGGGCAGAGAGCTGGCTCTGGGCCCACGGGGGAAGGGGCGGCAGCAAAGGCCCGCGCTTCCCGTGCGCCCCTGCGGCCACTGCTCTTCCTGCAGCTCCGCTCGCAGCCCGCAGCCCTGCGGAGGCAGGTGTGGCCTTACCTGAAGTCACCTGCCCTGGGCTGCACCTCTCGTGACCTGGGAAGCCAGGACGACGCCCCACAGCTTCCTGGTTCCTGGCCAGTGAGGAGCCACCCATGCTCCCTGGGGAATGTGACTTGTGTTCTGGGTTCGGACGCAGCATGGACGGGGGGGGGGGGGGGGGGGGGGGGGGGGGGGGGGGGGGGGGGGCACGCTCTGGGAAGGCAGCACAGTGGCCCCACGGAGGGCGGGCTCCCGCGGACACATGGTGATCCCCGCGCAGGAGCTCTGGGCGAGTGTGGGGGCGCTCAGCGGGGGAGGGACAAGCAGGTTCCCGCACGCACGTCAGACTCCGGGACCAGTCATACCAGTTTCTCACGGGGACCTGGCGCACAGGACGGGAGAGCTGAGTGTGCTCTGTCCCGGGGACGCCGGGCTGGCTTCAGCCGCCGGTTCTGAAGGCCTGGGCAGGAGACGGCCAGCCCACACCCCTGTGCGCAACGCACACCGTCACACCCACATTCACACCCGGGCTACTACACAAGCAGTGGAGACTGCAGACCTCCCCCCGGGCCATGGGGACCTGTTGCCTGTGGGGACGCCCTCAGGGGCTCAGCCGCTGTCACTGGGAGAGGTCCCAGTGGCCCTGGCAGCAGGGCCAGGGGGTGACCTGAGAGGGGCAGGAGAGGGGGATGAGCCTTGGAGGGAAGGGCTGACCTCCAGCGGGCGACAGCGGCGAGGCCAGCACCCGCGGTCTCCGCCTGGCCCACCACACCCGCTCTCTGCTGGGCTTGGTCCCGGGGCTCCTTCCCAGTAGACGCGGGTCCCCCACTCAGCCAGGCAGCCTCTCGTGTCTCCCTCACGCTCTGCGGGGGGTGGAGGGTGGCGGGCAGGGGGACACCGTGCGGGTCTTATGGGCCCCAGGGCGCCGCGGGGGGGGGGGGGGTGCCGCAGGTGCCAGCGCCGCAGCCTCGGCTCCTCCCCGGATGCCCCCGACAAGAGGCACAGCCACAGCCCAGTAAGGAGACATGCGTGGACCTGAGGCCTCTCTAGTTCCCTCCTGCTCCTTAAAGAGCTGGGCCGGATCCGGAGGAAGAAAGGGGCTTGATCGAGCTGGATTAGGTTTGGGTGACACGTGTTCCCCCTTTTCCCAGTGCTGAGTTCAGCTGTTAGACCGTTGGCGTTGGTCACCGGGGAGCAGCGATCCCCGATGCTGGTCCCGTGAGGCTGACCGACCGCTCACCTGCTGAGGCAGGAGGCCACGGGGGGAGGGGAAGGGAGTGATTTCCGTATGGATTCATGCTCTGAGAAGGGAACACACCGTGTTGGAGAGGAAGCAGGATCCAAAATGGCCGGCCGAGGGCGGGGAGGGACTCACTAGAAGGGTGACTCTCTCCCCAATTTCTGGGTGGCCTTGGGCATAGGACCCTACGTCCTGAGACTCCATCGATACATGGGGACAGTGAGGGACATGAATAATTATCACCTTCCAGTCCCGTGAGGACACTCGCTAGATGGTCTTTCTAAATACAAGGCTCTGCTCTGCGGGGAGCCGCATGGTGATGTCCAAAAGGTGACTAATGTCGCCTTGGACTGTGTGATGTGACTGCACCCTCCAGGCCGGAGAGCTCATTAGTGCCATCGAGAAAGCCGTAATGACAAAATTGAGGCTTTCTCAATTTTTGCTCGACTGTCAGTTCCCATCAGACACAAACCAGCTTGCAACCAAAGATGAGGTTTATCACAGAGTAATTACACCTCCCGCTGATCAAAGACACCTTGAGCTTTGATCTTAAGTGCAGTCATCATATACGGTGGACATATTATCCTATCTTGTGGATGAAGATGCCGAGACCCACGCCGAGTTCCCAAATCCGCAACAGAGCCAGAACCAAGAGCTCCGTCTCCAGATAGTGTCAGAAAAGCTCCTCCCTCTATACAACGCATCATTTAATTCCAAGGGGAAAATAAGAAAATGTTGAGCATCTTGGATTTTTAATCACAAGCCCTGATAATAAGGTAAGAAGAAAATGAAATGTGTAGATTTGTACCTTCAAATATTCTTAAAAGAATACCCTTGTCGCCGGGAGCCCCACCCATCCCTTGTCACTTCCGGCAGTGGGTGGCTCTCCCGAGCCAGTGTCCCAGGTGCCTACGTTCTCCACCCGATACCGCTGGAGGATTTCATTGAGAAACCGATTGCTCAATATTTATTGCGGTCCCTGTACTATTCCAGCACGAAGATGAAACAGCCATTGTTCTCTTTATGAAAGAAGTTGGACGATTGGAACCCTCCCTTTGTGTCTCTCTCCACATCTCGGTCCCCTGGCTCGGGGTGGGCTGGGGGGCAGGTGTGCGCCCCCAGGGATGGGTCTAGGGAAGGAGAGACGCCTCAGGCTGTTTGATGGGCTGAACCAGAGAGGGAAGGAGTTGATGCCTCACACAGAGGCACAGGCCGGGGAAGATCTGGGAGGTCGTAGGGACCAGAGGAGGTTTGCTTGAGAAAGACACCGTGGAGACTCGAGTGCAAGTGTCCCCTTGAGAGCCTTGGGTGTCACTAGCTAGGGACCCCGGGAGAGTCCCCAAGGGCTGAGCTCTTGGTCTAAACCCTGCTACTCAGAGCAGTGGGCAGAGATGACATCCTTCCAAAGGACAGAGGAGGCTGCGGGCCAGGGACATTTCCAGACTGGGTTTTGTGGCCCTTAGTAAACCCTCGAACTAGGCCACTTCCCAGTCTTGGCCACCCCTTTCCACACCCCTCTGTCCCTAAGCGCCTGCGGGGGCGGGCCTGCTCCGGGCCCCGTACTGCACGGCGTCCCGAGGCCCTCTGACAGGACCCCCGTGGACGGGGGGCAGACGCCCCATTCCCGCCCCCCCTCCCCGCGTCTGCCTACAGAAGCTTGAACCTAACAGTGGAATGGCATCGGAGGAATCACGGGGCTGGAGGAGAGGTATTCTGGGGGGAGCAGGGAGACCTCTCCTCACCCCGGAAATCACACTGGCAACAGCCACGTAATAAGCAGCTAGCACGTGTGCAGCACGTCTGCATGCGCCCGGGCCCCGTGCTTTCTTGAAGCTGTGGGCGGCTGGGCGCATCCCCCGCGGCCCGGGGACCTCACGGCGCCCGCGGCTCCTCCCTGGTAGAATTCCACTCATTCTGCCGCCATCTGCCTCCACCAGCCCGTCCTGCGGGGTGAGAGCTGGCCAACAGCCCCAAGAGGAGAAGAGAAACACAGGCCAGGCCCCCTCTCCTCCGGGACCTGCTCTGTCCACCGAAGGAGGCTCCCTCTCTCCTCCCAGCCACGTCTCCGAGCGTCACCCGGGTGAGAAGCTTCCTGAGTGGCATGTCTGCCGCCGGGGGACTGGGGGGCAGTCTCCTCCTAGGGGAGGCTGGCCGGCCCCCAGCGGCCCCCGTGCGGGCTCCCTCCGGCCTCTCTGGGGCGGGCCCTGCCACTCGGGATTCCGGCATTTCTGGTTCGCAGCTGTGTGTCCCTCCCTGGGAGGAGGATTTCGCCCAAGGACATGGGGAGGGCGGAGAGCCTTCCTCCTCCCTTCGCTCCGAATGCAGAAAAGGAGGGGGTTTCCATCCCCCGGCAAGCCAGCCACGGGAGCTCTGCCCTCACACGGACACAGCCCCCGGTCCCCATCTCCGACGTGAGCCCTTTGAGCCAAGCGGCAGCAAGCTCGGGAGCTCTGTGACAGGTGTGCCTGACATGGCTGAGCAGCTGTCTAAAGAGCAGGTGGATGAATTCAGGGCGGCCTTCGCCCAGTTTGACCGGAACGGGGACGGAAAGATCAACACGGAGGAGCTGGGCGCCGTGATGGAGGCCCTGGGCGAGAAGCTGTCGGAAGACGAGCTGAAGGCCATCATCGCCAGGGTGGACACCGACGGCGACGGCGTCATCAGCTTCCCAGAGTTCCTGGCAGAGATGGCCAAGAGGACGAAGGACTGGGGCAGCGAGGCGGAGATGCGGGAGGTCTTCCGGGCCTTCGACCTGGATGGCGACGGCCGCATCAGCGTGGATGAGCTCGAGCAGGCCATGGCCAAGATGGGCGAGAGCGCCTCCCGGGAGGAGCTGGACGCCATGATCCAGGGGGCCGACGCGGACCAGGACGGGCAGGTGAACTTCGAGGAGTTCAGGCGCATCCTCTCTCAGAAGTGAGGCCCGGCCTGGGCCCGTCTCCGGCCCTCACGCCTTCGGGGCCCCTGCTTCTGTGGCGGAGATGTAAGGGGGACGCCTGGGTGGTGGGTGGGAAGGTAGCTACCGGCGGGAGAGCCTGGCCTCCCTCGGGCCCGGGGGCTGCGCTCTCTGCCCGGGGGGCTCGGGCAGCTCCTGTAAGAGCCGGGGCGGCCGCCTTCCTCACTGGGCTGTGGTGAGCAAACCCAAGCAGTGTGACGGCTCACATAAAAGCGACTGGACTCTAAGAGTTGTGTGCGCTGGTGCTTGAGTGTCTGGTCGAAAGCGGAAAATCGAAGGCCCCAGGTGGTGGCATTCGGGGTCTTTTGCGCCTCTACCCCCTTCACTCGGCCGTAGTGGGGGAGCAGACCTGGGTTGGCCAGAAGGCCTGCCTCAGCGTCTCCCGGATGCCCCAGGGGGAGGTGAGGTGCGGGAAGGGCGTGTAGGGTTGGGAGGGGAACGGGAGAGGCGTGTTTCTTTGGCTCCAGTGTCTGCCTGAGCTTCTGGGTCAGGACCAGAGGCTGGAGCCCGGATCCTGGGATGGGGACACTGTCTACACCACAAACGATAAGGCCATCACCCCTTGCATTTAGCCAACTGTTCTTCAGGTTCCAATATAAAAAAAGAAGTGTGTGTGTGTGTGTGTGTGAGTGTGCGTGTGTGTCCTGCATGTGAGAGGCAGGAAGGTGAAGAAAACAAACAAACGTGGGGACACTGAGGAATCAGACCTACTTCACTCGAGGGGCCTCACAGGGCAGGACCAGAGGCTCCGAGGTGGACATGGTGCATCATGGGGCAGCACATGAGGAGGGGCTGGGGGCCAGCCGGGTCCTGGGGGAGGGGAATGGCCGGGCCCTGGGGCACCCCGCTCAGGGTGGAAGGTGTTCCTTGCTGATGGCATCTCACTCTCCCGTCCCCCAATCCTGCTCGAACTGGGCTTAGTGGCACCGCCATGTGGTCCCCATAACCAGACCTGCGGGACGCTGCCCGCCTTAGCTTGGGGGTCAAGTTCTCACAGATGGCTCATTCAAGGGCACCATGCACATGAGGAAACTGAGGCCCGGGGTGGCATCAGAATGAAATCTGGGTGGGGCTCTGGGGCGGCTCAGTGAGCTAAGCATCTGACTCTTTATCTCGGCTCAAGTCATGATCTCACGGTTCATGAGTTCGCGTCCCATGTCGGGCTCTGTGCTGACGGCCCAGATCCTGCTTGGAATCCACCCACCTCCTCTCTCTCTGCCCCTAACCCTACTGTGCTCTTTCTCTCAAAATAAATAAATACACTTTAAAAAATTGAAGAAAAAGAATGAAATCGGGGGGTGCGCACTAGCGGCATCGGGAGGATCATGGGACTCAGGATCTGGGAAACACACATGGTTTTCCGGCACCGTCTGCAAACAGCTGTGCGGCTCTGGGCGCCCTTCGGCAGCGGGCACCGGTTTTTCTTTGGTTTTTGCCTGACTTTATCTTATCTCAGCTGCGGCAAGTCAGTGGGTCTGGCTCGGGGTAGGAGGCGGCTTCCCTGGGGGGTTGCTGCAACATACTGGCACCCACCCTTTCCCGCCTGCCCCTCACTCCAGCATGGGTGGTGGGTGAGTGGCAGAGCCCATCCAGCCTGTCCCCCCAGTGGAGGAAGGGCGGGGCCGGGTCACGGTGGGGGCGGGGGGCTGCCGCCGATGACACCTTTCCTTGTCCCTTTCCCCCATCTGACATCTTCAGTGGGTCACTTTGGTCTCCTGTGGCCCTACACTGCCGCCTCCCCCTCAGTCCCGTCTGCAGACCAAGTCCCCAGGTATGGCCCGGACCCCTCCGAACACAGCAGGTGTCAGACACAGAGGGGGGGCCCTGGGTGGGGGCGGGGAGGGCGCCGGTGGGCTGGGCGCTCTGACAGGGAAGGAGTTTCACGTACCCTGAGGTTCTGGGCGGGGAGCAGGGGTACAGAAGCCGGGATCCCACGGAGGCAAAGAGGTAAGGGGGTGGGGCCAGGACAGCGCCGAACGCGGTGTGGTGGGGGTGGGGAGGCAGCAATCCTCCAGAAAGTCCCCGTCCCCTTAGACATATAGGTCACAGAAATCGGAGTTTCTAAATTAGTGATTCTTAAATACCAAGCTGGCCCAAGGTGAAGGTTTCCAGGCTCTGTGTGGACACAAGAGAAAGACTCTTTTGACCAGCCTAAGTGTATTCAGTTTTTAACATTCTGAGAATATGCTCTTTCTGTATTTTCGGTGTTAAATGTCCTTTCCCCAACGAAGCCACTGTGATGGCAGATGAGAGTTTCAGGAGTTGGGTTTTTTTTTTTTTCATGTTCTTCCTCTGAAAAATGAAGAGCCCTATCAGTGCCCCAAATTAATGTTGGTATTTCACTGTCCCGTGGCCCCAAGTGTCTGAGAGCCCACTGCTGGTGTGGGTCGAGTGTAAAATCGATTTTCTCCTCTTAAAAACATTTTTTTCCCTGACCTTGAAGAAATATGTGGCTTGTCCATGGGAACAATAAACTCCCGTAGTAAATAGTCAACAGAAGTTCAGGAACCATGTCTGCTCTAGGGAGGGGGAGGGGGGCCCTCTGTTGATGCCTTCCTGTTTCTTTTTAAGTTTATTTTGGGAGAGAGTGCGAGCAGGGGAGGGCAAGAGAGAGAGGGAGAGGGAATCTCAAGCAGGCTCTGTGCTGATGGCAGCCAGCCCAATGCAGGGCTCGAACCCACGAACTGTGAGATCATGCCCTGAGCCGAAATCAAGAGCAGGACGCTTAACCGACGGAGCCCCCCAGGGCCCCACTGCTGTGTTCCTCACGCTGGCGGACGGCTACGGGGTGCTGGCTCATCCCTGCCCCGCATCGCTGCCTGTCCACAGTACAGCTACACCAGGCTCAGCGCACACGGTGCTGGGAAGGCACACGGTGCTGGGACGATGGGCACTTACAGAGGGAGGGGCAGGAATGGAGCCCCAGGCGGCCCCGGGAGCCAGGAGGGGGCTCGGTGCTCCTGAAAAGGGCCTGATGGGGCCTCTCTCTATCTGCTGCCCAGAAGGGGAGGGGAGGGGAGGGGAGCAAAGGGAAGGGACTCTATTCAGGTCTCCAGTGAGAGACTGACAGGCGCAACCTCAAGGGCTCGGAGGCCACACCCCACCAGCAGGGTCTCATTTACAACACCCCCCCCCCCAGTCTCTTCCACATAAAGACCTCAACAGCCCCGAGGAGGATGGACCCCTGGGGGCTGGTGGAGGGGGTCAGCGGGGACCCACAGGATGGAGCATCTTCTGGAAGCCGGCAGTCAGGTTTCAGTGACTTCCTGGCTGCGTCTGACACAGAACCAGCTTCAGCACTGACCCCAGATCCGAAGACCTTCGAGGCGCACCCCCGAGTTCAGGCGGCAGCCCCGCCCCAGCCTAGGACTCCGGCGAGACCTGGAAGGAGGCCAGAGGGTCCCAAGAGCCCGCAGGGTTCTAAGTGACTTCAGGGAAACTCCGTTCTCTGAAAGCCACTTCTCTGAAAATCCGTTTGCCAAGACAGGCCGGTATTTCCCAATTTACAAAAAAAAAAAAAAAAAGTATTTGTGACAACACTTTGTGAGGATTGCAGAGATTCATCTGGGACGAGATGGTTGACTTTTTGAATATTCCTCTGGAGTTTCTCTCATCCAGCTTAAAGTTTTAGCTTTGTTTAGTTGTTCTGGCTTGGGAAATTATTTTAGTCAGTTCACCTAAACCTCACAGCACTACCTGATAATGTTTTAAATAAATTTTTTATAAACTTTTTTGATGTTTATTTTTGAGAGAGAGAGCTAGAGAGCATGAGTGGGGGAGGGGCAGAGAGAGAGGGAGACACAGAATCCGAAACAGGCTCCAGGCTCCGCGAGCTGTCAGCACAGACCCCGACTCGGGGCTTGAACTCATAGACTGTGAGATCATGACCTGAACTGAAGTCAGGCGCTCAACCAATTGAACCACCCAGATGCCCCCCCACCCCCCCTTTTTAAAAGTACATGGGGTCTGTGATTCAAGGGAAGGAGAACTGAGGCATTTCAAGGCTGAAAAGTTATTATGTGTCTCCAATGTGAAGGATCTTGTGGATTATAGATTAAATTAAATCTCTTCTAATAGGTTTTCTATCAGTTAAATCTCTTCTAATAGATTTTCAATACAGGCTGTTGCTTTAGTACTTCTTTTAGCTCACAGATGTAGTAACTGTCTCAGGCAATAGGATATTTTGTGTGTGTTTCAGGCAACATTGGGTAAAGGCTTGGTGTCCAAGGTATGAATCACCCACAAAGCTGCCATTTAACTGACCAGAACTGAGCTCATAAATCTACCGGAACCGACTAGGGAGAAACAGCTTTGGTGAAAACAGAACTGATCTGAACTAAAGCAAAGTTTTCCCCAAATCTTTCAAGATATTACTAATCAGTACAATTGATTTCAGACAAATTCTTCAACTTCTGGTCAAAACAGATATTTCCAATCCCATATACTAAATAATACATTTTCTTCACTGAACTGCCGCTGGATTTTAAAAAATTCTAAGGTGTATCTATTCCTGACAGGCTTTTCTTTTAAGGTCCATTTCAAATGCCTCCTCCTCCAGGAAGCTTTCCAGAACAGGCAGACACACACCCTGGAGTGAACGAATCTCTCCCTCTCTGTACCATTCCCATCAAGGTGCATCGGGTCTTACGATTCCTTGCGAACAAGGCCTGGCCTCCTTCCTCAGAAGCCCAAATAATGTAAGACTCATCAACAGTCACACCAGATTGTCGATGCCTTGAAGGCAGGGCTCCAGGGCTGTGGCGGATCTAGCGCAAACCCTCCCCCGTCTGCACTGGCCGCTGGGTGACCCGCCGGGCTCCCTCCCCAACCAGGCATCACCTCCAGCCCTGAGAGACCCCCACAGGGGCGGGGGGATCGCTGCAATGTCTGCTCACCAGGAAGCGACCAAGGGCACCTTTCTCATGCGCTGTCCTCCGCGAACCACAAGAACAGTGCGCATAGGACATAAGTCCCAGCTGACCTGTGCTGGTCAGGCCGCCCCAGACACACAGAACCGAGGGGGCGCACAGAGATGTGTAAGAGGACCCTCACTGTAGGAACTGGCTCACGTGGTTACAGTGGCCCAGAAGTCCCGCCATCTGCGGTGTCATTCAGCCTGAGTCTTAGGGTCTGAGGATCGAGGGGCTCGGGTATAAATTCTGTCTGCGTCCCAAAGCGAGATCCAGGAACGCCCATGTCCCAGGTCGGGAGAAGACGGGTGTCCCCGCTCAAGAATGGGGAGCGAATTCGCCCTTCCTCTGGCTTTCTGCTCCATCCAGGTCCTGGATGGACTGCGTGGTGCCCATCTCCACCGCCCCCCCAAACTGGGAGGGCCGCCTGCTAGACTCAGTCCCCAAATCAACCCCACTCACACACACCCGGAAAGAATGTTGCGTCAGCTCTCTGGGCCTCCCTCGGTCCAGCCAAGTGGACACTAAAACTTAACGGCTGCAAATTCACCTGCCCTCAGTGCAGAAATGCTGTTTCCAGGGCATGTGACTCACAGGACAGATAGGCTGTCGATGTGCCAGTTGAGAGGATTTCAGATCAGCGCTCTCCACAGGGCGCCATGCCCGCCGCCACCCGGCACAGGGTGGGCCAGGTTCTCAGGAAAAATCTACATCGTGTGCCATTGCCTCTGTAAGCTAGTCCAGAGTTTGAGTTTGAGGGTCCACAGTGTGGCTGCCATACCCCTCATTCACTGGGACGGCTCGGTGACCCTCTAGAGGGAGCGGAGCCGCCTCTCCCAGCCTCACACCCCATCCCAGAGTCCGGGCCGCCCCTCCCTCCCAGCGCCCCCCGCCCCCGCCCCCCCCAGCCCGCACTGGAGCTGCCCTCTCCTCCCGCCTTCTCTCCTCCAGCTTGACCATATCTGGGGGACGGCCCAGACGCCCCGTGCCGCAAACTCCTTCTCGCTCATCTGTAGTTGTTTACTATCTTAGGGCGCCCTCGTCTCTTCCCCGCTGCAGACCGTCCCCACGCCCAGGGCATTGGCACCCGATTTCTATCTCGCCTCTACCAGCCTGTGCCTGCCTTTGCTGGAACCCCCTGGTTCCTTCTATGGCTTTTTTTTTTTTTTAAAGCATTTGAGAGAAAGAGGGAGGAGAGAAACAATTGCAAGCAAGCTCCATGATGTCAGTGTGGAACCCAACTTGGGGCTTGAACCCACAAACCATGAGATCATGACCTGAGCCGAAGTTGGTCGCTTAAGAGACTGAGCCACCCAGGCGCCCCTGGAACCCAGTGACTCCGTCTCAGCCACACCAGATTGCTGCTGAGGAAGGCCATGCGTGGGTCCCCTGATGTTCTCACCCCCCAGGCGGTCTGGGGGCCCAGGCCGGACCAGCTGTGTTGCGTTCCCAGCTGCTTGTGTGGCCAAGACTGGGAAGTCACGTACGAAGCACCGCCCCAGGGCATCCTGGGAAACCATGGTTCTACCTTACCCCCAAGCCCTCCTTTGCTCTGCCAGGCAGACGGGCACAGCCTGTGCACAGGAATCCCGGGAGCAGCCACTTGTCCTCACAGGTCCCCACGGCGGGAGGCTGCCAGCTGCTCAAATCAAGTCTGAGTCCCTCTGTTTGGGAACAGATGGTGCTCTGCTTGGTGACCTGCCAGCCCCAGTACCCACTCTGCCACCCAGAGATGCTGTTGCCAGGGACTTTCCCAACTCAGCTCTCTGCTGCCTTTCTGCCTGCTTGACCTTTGCCCCAGAGGGGAGTCCAATCTTGGGGAGGGTGCTGTCCGTGCCCTGGGGGGGGCCGTGCTTCCCCGCATCCAGAGCCTCGTGGTCGGGACAGCTCGGTGGAGGCAGCGGTGGTGGTGGTGACATCCACCCCTCCTCTCATTTCTGGAGCCACCGCCTTATTATGGGCCCGCGAGGACACGGAAGGAAGCGTCACAGCAGCCTCTGCCCTCTGAGGGGGACGAGATGTAGGCAGAAACGACCGCATGCAAAGACAGTGGGTGGCAGGTGTGTCGTCGATGGATTCCAGCGTCATGAGAGTGCACGGCGGAGGCAGAGACGCGGAGGCGGCGGCTTCGGGCTGGGTACTGGAGGTGGCGGAACCTTCCACGGGTGAGAAAACGTTCTTGGCGGAGGCCAAAACCTGGCAGCGGGGACATGCCCTCCCTTTCGGGGCATCCACACTCCCTGGGAGGCAGGGGACGTGCTGGAGCTCCGTGACAGCTGGCCTTGACTGTCATGAGCTTGGAATTCTCAAATCCTAGCGGAGGCAGGCACCAGCTCTGTGACCTTGGACAAGTCGGTTACATGCTCTGCGAAGGCAGTCGTGCCCGGAACAGCTTGTCTTCGATAAGGAGTATCGTCCGTGCGCCATGAGGGCACCGTTTCTCCCCCAGGAGATCAAATGGAGGTTTTAGATCAGAGGAGGTTCACGGTCACATCTGTGCTCTCAGAGGCTTATTTCGAGATGTGGGATGAAGCAGAAGCAGAGCGGGGGCCAGGGGCCTGGAGGAGGAGGCTACTCTGCTGAGCTGAGCCCGAGCTGAGGGAGGAGGGGGACAGACAGACAGCCGGGGGGGGGGGGGGCGCCACTGAGGATGAACAGCGGAGCAAGGCCGGGCTTTGGGTGTGGCTGACTCGGGATCCACCTGGGCCTTGGGGAAGCCTGGAGGAGGCGGGGGAGGCGTTCACGCTCAGGGGGGACCCCGCCGGCTCCGCTCCGCCCAAGGGGTTACCCCTATCCATGTTGCTGTTGGAGGGCCAGCTACCGCTGGACACGCGTGGCCTCTTGACATCAGACTGAAAACACAGGCAGTTGTCCGGACCCTGGAGCCACGGGGAGCCCGGAGCTTTGGCCTCTGACGGGAACAGGGCAGAGGGTGCTTCTAGAAAGCTCCCCGGGCCTGCCTGGTGCCCCACGGCTTGGCTCCAGAAATGGAGGAGAGGAGCGCTCAGAACACCCTCTCGCCAGGACTGTGCCCCCTCCCCCCAGAGGTAGAGGTGCCCCCAGGGCCTCCTGTGCAGCACCCCTCTCCTGGAGAGGGTCTTACCTCAACTCCACCTGCTCAGGTGTTGGGGGGAGACTTCCGGGCTACCCCAGCCACCTGCCCCAGGCCACGAGGAGGGAGGGGCACTCCTGGGCCCGCTCCTGCGGGGGCGCGTGTGGAAGTGGCTGCTGATTCCTTCCTCCTCTGTCTCGCCCTCCTCGTTCCACAAGCACGTGTGGAGTAGGATTATTCCAGGCGCAGGTGTTGGTGGTCAGGAAGGTGCCCGCCCTGCAGCACTCTCCTTCGGGGACACTGGGGGCGCTGCCCCCACACTGCTCTGGGGACTGATCCTGCCATGAGCACAGGGACAGGCCATCTGAGCGCGGCCTCACAGCACCTGGTGGCCTTGCGGGGGCGGGGGGAGGGGGGCAGCGGCACTGCGGGCTCAGGGAAGCGCTCCGGGTTCGCTGCAGTTCACCCCCTTTCAGGCCCCTTCTCCCGGATTCGGGCTTGGAAGCAGACCGCAGGCCCTTGAGACGTGCCCTCCACCGCGCAGGATGCTTGCCTGTGGGGACCGGGAGGGGCTCCCTGAACGGCCACGCAATCCACTGTTCTCAAGGTCATTGAAATTCTGGAAGTTTCCTCTTTTAGAATGGACCTCCTTCCCAGTCCCACGGGGGGGGGGGCACTGGGCGCCCTGAGGGGCAGCGACGGAGGCTGGGGAGGCTTGAAGAAAGGCTGCAAAGAAGGGCGCCTGCGGGTGCACTGGGGCCTGGCTCCGCCGGTCACGGATGGCATGCGGTCAGCCCCCACGGAGGGAGGCCCGGGTCGGGCACCACCGGAGCACCTGCTTCCGCTCTGCAGGGCCCCACCGCTGACACCGCCCTCCTCCGTGTGCCCGCAGCCCCTCCACTGGAGCCCGAGCCCCCCAACCGCCGGCCTCGGCCGTCTCGCCGCTCGTCGTCAGCCGGGCACGTGGGTTCCGCTCTGTCGGACTGATGGGCATGGAGACGCCATCGTTTTCGGTTCCTGGCACCTCCCTTCTCAACGACAGGCTGGGGACAAGCGGGGACCCCTTCAGAGAAGAATGTTCCGGGACACCCGCCGTGTTTGTCCCGGGCTGCAGGCGGGGTTGCTTGCTGGAGCAGGGGAAATCCTAGAGCTTGCTAGGACCTGGGGGCATCCCCCACCCCCCGGAGAGGGCCTCGGACCTGCCCTGGGGGGCGGCTAAGAGGGGCCCCGGGCTCAAGTTCGGGCTGGAGCTGAGGGCAGGGCGGGGGGGGGGGGGGNGGGGGGGGGGGGGGGGGGGGCTCCCCCGAGCAGGGCCACGCGGCTCCGCGCCTGCCCCGGGTGCCGGGTGCGGGTTCTCAGGCCGGGGCTCGGAACACGTTCGGGGAGGGCTTGCGGCCGCCCTGCGGGGGCCTTGCTGCGTGGACACTGACGATCCTCCCTTTCCTGACGTCCGGCGAACGGTTCTAATTTCCAGCGCCGGCTCCACGATCCTTACTCCACTGGACGTGATGAGGGACGCCCTGCGTGTGGGTGGGGTCCTCCCCGGCCCAGGACGTTAACGGCCTCCGCGTTTTCCCCCCGGGGACACAGCCGGTAACGGCGGCGGCGGGGGCACGTGCAACGGGGCAGAGGCTGGAGCGAGTTCCTGGGCTCCGGCCGCCGTGCCCGTGGCGACCTGTCCCCGGAGACGCGTGGGGGCGGGGAAGCCGCGTCGGCGCTCGCAGAGGGTAGAGGGGGCGCCCACCGCCTTGATCGGCACCCAACCGCGGCTCGGCAGTTTCGCCTTGTTTGGTAAAAGCACAGTTTGGGAATCAAGGGTGCTCGGTAGAAAGGGGCTCGGCTGGAGGTGCTTCGAAGCCCAGCAGCCGTGCGGCGGCTCGGAGGGAGCAGGGGATTCTGGGACAAGCGAGGCCCTGGGGGAAGGGAGGGCCGTGGGCGTGGCCACCGCTGGCTCCACCTACCGGCGGGCGGGGCTGGGGCGGGGCTTCCTACTCTCAAAGGGCGGAGTCAGCATCCTAGGGTCCTGGCTTTCCCCAGGCAGGGGTGGTGCTCGCTGCGAGCGCCCAGCTCTGTAACCAGGGCTCGTGTGCGCTGTGCGGCTGCGTGGACCTCGAGGGTAGAGAGAAGACAGGTCAGCATGTGCCACCCGCTCCCGGGCGAGGAGGCCCCGGAGGGATGGGTGTGCACAGGGCTTCCCCTCCCTGATTTCCCTCCTTTCTCCCGCTCCAGCTGCCCTGGCCAGCCTCACTAGTGGCCTTGGAGAGCTCAGCTTTTGGGTTCTAGAAGGAACAGGCAGTGCACCTGGTGGGCCTTCATGCCGACAGTGTTTGGGGTGGGCCGCGGTGGGGAAAGGGGTAGGCTGACCTTGAGTCAGATCTTGGGCAGAGTCTCCTGGCCCTGCTTTTTCTGTTTGCAAACCGGGGCGTAGTGATGCCTCTTTCTCTGCAGATTTTATCAAGTTGTTACCGTCGAGGCCACGTGGGACCCAGTAACATGCAGTGTGAGCCGTGGTGTGCACGTGTCTTCCTCGTTTCCCTGCCCTGGCTGCTCAGAGCCTGTGGGGTGTGGGCCCCAGGCCTGCCATGGTGGACTTTTCTTTGTACAGTTTTGGGAGGAGCCTGAACCCTCGGGCGTGGGGGGTGGGGGGGAAGGGCCGCTCCACTTCCTTCTCTGGGTTTTCCATGAGGCAGAAGGGATTTCCCGTCAGGAACCGCGGTGGTATCTCTCAGGGCCAGTGGGGAGAAATGGTGGAAACAGAGCCCGTTATCTCTCTCAAAACAATGCTGGTCCCTTGTTCTGCAGGCTGGCAGAAAAGGAAAAAAAAAAAGTCTTTGCAGGCACGTACTTTTAGACCAGAGGGTTGCGTTTATGTATGTGATTATCACAAGGGGTTACAAAAATCCGCTGGGAAGGAATGAGGGGCAGGGGGTGGGGAGGGGGAGAGACAGACAAAAGGGACCCCAAAGATCTTTGAATTCACTGATGGCCAAACTTTGGGACCTGACCATTGATGGTACCTGAGACGACTTTAGGACGTTAAATGGTGAAAGGGACAAAGGAGAGGGCAGCCCTCCCTTTAGGGTCAAGGCAAGAGTTGCTAATATAATTTTGTTTTCATAACACTGATTGTTACTGCTTCCTCCTATTTATAGCAAGGGAAGCTGGTTTTCTACTTAATATCATGACATAAGGTGGTCATTTAAAATAAATACAGAAAATGTAGATGACAACATATCCAGCAGAGAATAGGGCAAAAAAAAAAATGCAAAATTGAGATTGTGACTCTCACGTGAGTGACCCTCATTGGAAACACAGGGGTAACCAGTCGTCCCTTACACGGAGGAAGGGACCCAGGCCACAGAGGGATGGTCCTGACCAGAGTCCTTGAGGACACCAGGGTGATGGGCCTGGGTGTGGGCAGGCTAGAGACCGGGGGACACAGAGAAGAAGCAGCAAGGGACATGGGGAGAGAATGTCACCTACAGAGACTCCCAGGGAGAAGTGGGGGCCTCAGGACTCCAGCTGGAGGCCAAAATCTGGCCGCAACCACAGAGGAGACCTTTAAAAGACACGTCTTCCAGCTCTTCTGATTCATTTCATCAAAGGTTTGGGAAAATTCCTTGAGGCCTCAAAACTTCTGTTTTTGTTCATCAAGAAAGCACCTGGGGGGGCGCCTGGGTGGCTTAGTCGGTTAAGCGTCCGACTTTCGCTTAGGTCATGATCTCGCGGTTCGTGGGTTCGAGCCCCGCGTCGGGCTCTGTGCTGACTGCCAGCTCAGAGCCTGGAGCCTGTTTCAGAGTCTGTGATTCCCCCTCTCTCTGACCCTCCCCTGCTCACGCTGTCTCTCTCTCTCTCTCTCCTAGAAATAAAAATATTTAAAAAAAAAAAAAAAAGAAAGAAAGCACCGGGGCCCCTTTTTGTCTGTGACCGGTAGCTTTCAGCTGCGCAGCCCACAGCAGGCAGAGCAGCCGGGACCGTTAGCGGGGTTGGCACCATGGGCCGGAAGTTCAGAAAGAGGCCGACACCGCTGTCCGTCGGGACCAGGAACATTGGAGAAGGAAGGTCTGCTTTGATGACGGCAGGAAGTGTTCCCCCCGTGGACAGGTGACAGCACACAGGCCTGCGGCATGCATGCGTGGGCTCTGAAGCCAGAGCCTTGGGTCAATCCCTTCTGGAAGCTTCCGATGCACACAGAAGAGCAGACAGGTGCCAAGGGAGCGTGCTCTGCCCAGGATTTCCCTCCAGGGGTCCTGTCTGCATCTCTTCCTCCTGCTGGGCCTCCGAGCATGCGTGGGCTCTGCTGTCGGGTGGGGGTGGGGGGCAGGGGGGGAGCTGGCAGACTGCTCTGGTTCTGAGGAGCCCTCTCTCTGGAGCCTGGAGTAGGACATGGCTTTCCCATCCTCCTTGCTCGTGGCAATCCTGCGCGGGCTGGGGGTGCAGTGGGAAGGTGCATGGTAGAGTCTAGGGGTCCCCCGGGCACCTCCAGGGAAAATCTGGGGACAATTGCTGGGAGGCTGACACCTCCCAGCCTGGACATTGAATTGAGTCTTCAGTGAAATGCGCATGACACCAGAGTTTGGGATGGACAGGCCATGGGGGCAAGTTGGTGGGGTGTAGGGTGGGGGATGGGAGAGTGACCAGTTGCTCTGAGACTCAGAAGCAGATGACAAGAGCCTGTCACTGGACACAGCATTTCCCAGGCCAGCGCTTAGGTGAACTAACTAAGCTCTGCCATGGTGGAGGTGGGGAAGGCCGGGGCTGGGTGCGGGGCACGGTGGCCCTGAGGCCAGCGTGGGTGGTTGGTGTGCAGGAAAGGGGGTGTCCTCTCAAGCAGCTCCAAGCCCGAAGCCCTTCCCTTTCCCGCACTGTTTTAGCTACGTCTCCGGGGACCGTCCCTGCAGTGACGTCCACGGGAGCCCCTCTGGCTCCCCATTTCTGTGGCCTTCAGATTCTTTGGCGGTGGAGCAGTTCAGAGTAAGCTCCTGGGCAGAGCTCGACAGGGTGAGGCAGGTATCGGTTAGTCCACATTCATTTCTTGGGTTCAGATTTGTAAGTCAAGCTACGGAGGAGCGGCTGCCCGGCATTTTCCTGGATAGTCTTCCAGCACTGCCCGCGGCCCCCGGACCCCACCGACGACCCATGCCTGCCACTCCAAGCTCATCCCGGAGCGTGACTCCGGCTGGCAGCTGGTATTTGACGTCCCCATTTGTTATCTCCATCCGTGGCATCTTGACATGTGCAGCGCGTGTGTCCCCATCACAGTCCCTGGGGGTGGTGCTCAGCGGCTGGGGGTCGCCGTCCCTCTCTTTGAGTGTCTGCTGTGCGGCTGCCATACTCCCTGAAGTAAATTTCAAGAACACTGAGCCCCAAAATGAACAACTCGGGCAACGACGGATGTTGGTGAGGATGCAGGGAAGGGGGACGCTCTTGCACGACTGGTGGGAACGCAAACAGGTGCAGCCGCTCCGGAAAACAGTGTGGAGGATCCCCAAAGAGTTAAAGATAGAACTACCCTACGACCCAGCAGTTGCACTGCTAGGTATTTACCCAAAGGATACACTAGTGCTGATTCAGAGGGGCATGGGCACCCCGATGTTTATAGCAGCGCCATCGACAACAGCCAAAGGATGCAAAGAGCCCAAATGTCCATCGACTGATGAACGGGTAAAGATGTGGGGTGTGTGGTATGGTATACACACACACACACACACACACACACACACACACAATGGAGTATTACTCAGGAATCAAAGAGAATGAAATCTTGCCATTTACAACAACATAGATGGAGCCAGAGGGTATTATGCTGAGTGAAATAAGTCAGTCAGAGTAAGAAAAATATCATATAATTTCACTTACAGGGGAAGAGGAGGAAAAATAAGATGAAAGTAGAGATGGAGATAATCCATAAGAGACTCTTAACTACAGAGAACAAACTGAGGGTTGCTGGCGTGGGGGGCTGGGCTAAATGGGGGATGGGCACGCCGGAGGCGCTTGCTGGGATGAGCCCTGGGTGTCGTATGTAAGTGATGAATCGGTGGGTTCTCCTCCTGACATCGATGTTAGGTTACATGTTAACTAACTCGGAGTTAAATACAATAAAAAAGAAAAACAAAACTGAAAACAAAAGAAAAGAACTTGCGAAAATGTGAAAAAGAAGAAGAACACGGGGCTCCTGGGGTTAGGTCAGGCCATTCCAACGCCTACCCCTCAGTCGGTGCAAACACGCCTCCGGCCGTGTCCCTGGGACGCAGCAGCACACGGGATCCCGAGGACATTGAGAAAAGAGAGTTAATAAGCAGAAGTAGGAGCGATGGCACCAGGGCATTTGGGGCGCACGCAGGATGAACACTGGCATCGGTGCAACAGCCGTGGGCTCCTGGGAGCCACCGCCACGTCCCTGACGTGAAGCCTAATGTCTGTGGGTGTCCGGGGTACGGGCCCATGGCGCCCGCCTCGCAGCCGCTGCACCACAGCAGGCTTTCCGGGTGACCCGGCGCTGCGTCCCGTGGCGCGCGAAGAGAGGGCGTCCTGGCTGGCGGAGCCCCCGCACAGTCGAGGGCTCCAGTTGTGTGCCTTGGTCTCCCCAGCTTGGTGACGGCCCGCGGGGGGCTGTGTCTGGGCCTCCCGAGCCCGGGCCGGCAGCAGGCGGGAGTCAGGACAGCCCAAGGTGATGCCCTGCTACACATTTGGGGAGCTCCCCTGTAAGTCCAGGCACATGGGGAGACTGGTGATCAGGGGCTGGAGAGGGAGCCTGAGGAAGACCTCGGCCCTGCGCGGCTCCCCCCCACCCTCCCGCCCCCTGCCCCCTGCCCCGTGCCCTGAGCCGGAATCTACAGGCTGCACTGCGAGGTGCTGTCTGGTCCCCCCAGGCTCCCCGGCCTGGCCCAGGACCTGCTTGGGGACCCTTTATCCTGACTTTCTCTGGGACTCTGGCCTTGGGCTTCATGAACCGGCGAGTCGGTCAGTCACTGGGCCTCTCCACCTGTCACCTGGGTTTGCCGACCAGGCCGCCACCGCACCGTTAGCGCCCAGAATGCTCAGAGTCAGATCCGTGAGCAGGTGGACCTGAGGCTTCCTGAGCCATCAGCCTGAGCCACGTGTGAGCCTCGGCTCTGCCGTCCGGCAAACCTTCAGACGCCGTCCGTCTCGAGGCGCCGATACAAGGACAGTCACATTTCAAGCAGGTGGAAAGGCCTTGCCGTCAGGCCTGAGAAATCAGGGCCGCTGCCCTGGGCTCCTCACTTTGGGGGTCACTAGGGCGTCTCCCTGCCTCGCCGAGCCCAGAAGGTCAAGGGGTCATGCCGGCCAGAGCCCCGCCCCACTTCTGAATCACATTCCTGGTGCAGGAAAATGTGGAGTTTCCTCCCAAATGACCCTGCACCCACTTCCAGGGCCTGTTTGCTTCTGGCCCGGGGGCTGGATCACTGCCATTCGCACACCTTGCCCCAGGGAGCGGGGAGAGAGGGCGTGGGTGCGGACACAACTCCGATGTGTGGGCTGCGCACGTGTGGGGCCCCTCTCTGCGCAGGACAGAGCTGGGCAGGAGAAGGGGGCGGACTGCAGCCTGGAGGCCAGCAGGAGGGGCAGCCCGGCTGTGTGCGCATGGCGGGTACCCAAGAAGCGGTCGTTCTCAGTGCTCGTGTTACTGGACTGCGATGTTCAGGGCTCTGACAAGTCTGGCGTTGTTTTGTATCTAGGAATGTTATCCGTATGGGAGAGAGAGGTGGGGGAGGGAGGAAAAGAGGGTGGGAACAGAGAGAGGGAGGGAGAAGATGAGAGAGCACCCGCTTCTCCATGTGCGGGGGCTGCGCCACCAGAACCGGACGGAGGGGGAGCCGGAGGGAGGGGGCCCAGCCCTCGGTGCTGTGGCTGCGTGCTGGCTGTATGCGATCGGCAGGTCAGTCCCCGGCTGTAAAACCAAGCAAGATTGAGCAAGACCAGGGCAGTTAAGGTCAGCTTATTTGCTCTGTCCGCTGGGACGCAGGATTCGGGGAGAGAGAGGGCAGCCGGCCCTAGGGCTCAGACCACAGCCGCGCCTGCTCAGTGTTTGCGTGACCTATGCCTCTGTTCTGGGCCCAGGGAGACAAGCCCTGGCTTCTCGTCCTGATATCTACTTCTTATTTGTTCCGTCTGGCTCGGTCCAAGTCCCAGGGCACCGATGAACCCCTGCAGGCCTGACTCCTCCTTGATTTGCCCTGCGTTAGCTCCCCAGCTGAGCTTTCAGGACTTGTATTAGCTATCTATTGCTGCGTAACAAATGATACGAAGACCTCGTGGCTTAAAACAATAAGAAAGATGAATTATCTCCGCTTTCCTGGGAGTGACCTAGCTGGTGGTTCTGGCTGAGCACCTTTCATGAGGTTGCAGTCAGGAAGCCAGTGGGTGAGGCTTGGTTCTGGTTTGGGGCCTGAGCCCCCAAAGCTGGGGAAGCTGCTGTGGGCCATGGGCAGGAGGCTCAGCTCCGCCTCCTGGGGCCTCTCCACAGGCGTCTTCGGGTATCCTGGCAGCACGTGTCTGACATCCTCCAGAATGAGTGACCAGAGACGGTGCCATGTCCACGTTTGTCTGTCAGTCACGCGGAGCGGCCATGAAGCATTGTGGTAAGGGCCCTGAGAAGGTGTGAACTGCAGGAGGCAGGACTCCTCTGAGGCCCATCAGGAAGGCCTGCCCAGGTCTGGGAGCCCGTGCGCCTCCGACCAGCCAGCTCCCTGTGCACCGACTCTTGATAATGTAGAGCTGAGATATTTTGGCCTTTGTGGCTCATGCAGCAAACACCTGTAAGCACATTCTCTGCGTCGGGACGCGTGGTGGTTACCGGTGACACAGAGACCCGACAACCTCACAGATGGCTAGCGAAGGTGATCCTCAGATTGGAAAGCACTGTGTTACCGCAGCAACAGATCCCTGAGCCCGTCGGGGGTGTCAGAGAGGGCTGTCTAGCATGGGTAAGGCCCAGCTGGGTCTTGAGGGATGAGTAGGAGGTCGCCAGGCAGGGGGAGGGAGGGAGGGCAGAGAAACAGCGTTCCAGGTGGCGAAGCCGTCTGAGAGGTGCAGAGCCCGAGCAGCCTGGGGTGGACGCTGATACCCAGGATGCTGGGTGGTGCCCGGTGAGGGCCCCGCTGCTCACACGCGCTCAGAGTTCAGAACCCCCGAGAGCCGATGGAAAGCTTCACATCCTTGGAACGTGTGCTCTTAACGGGCAGATGCCAAGGCTGTGCTGGTCTCTGACCGCAACAAAGGAGCTCATTGGAAAGTTCTGGCAGGTTAAGCCTGGAGGATCTGGCTGTGAGCTACAACAGCAGGGAAAAGACAGAAATAGTTTCCATGGCTGGAAAAGATTGTTTCATGCTCCTTCCCCGTATGCAAACATGATTTCGTGGTTGCTCGCAGATAGGGTGTGCAGGGGTGTGTATCTGCACGCCTGGGTGCCATTTCCTTTGTTTTGGAAAAGCGTGCTGCCCGCGGGATGAGCGCATGTGACCACAGGCGTGCCCAGACCCCCAGAGTCTAAGGCTGGGTTTAGAGTTTCCAGCTGCATGCACCACCCTGGGAAGTGCACTTCACCTTGGATGGTATGGAAGGGTACTCCGCTGGCGATTTATGCATCCGTGCGGCTTGTGCGGTTTGCCCCGTGGCCTCGTCGCCGTGTATCAGGCTACCTCTTCCTTCGGGGCAGAGACTGTGCTCAGCCCCTCCCTCCCGTTCCATCCCTGGGGAGGGTCTGTGCAGGAGCCTCTGAAAGGGGAGAGGAATCAGGGGCTACAGCTCCACCCTACGCTTTGCTCCCCCAGATCCTCAGAGTCGGTGGGGCCTTCCCGCTCCTTCTCCACCGGCCCTCGCAGCGCGCCCTCTCCCCCCCTGCCCCCGGTGATCACAGGCTCCACGTTCCTCCCACAGTAGGGTGGGGAGTGGAGGGCTGAGCTCACACCCGGAAATCACCCAAGATGAAGAGAACGCATGTAGGCGGGCGCGGGCAGGGTGTGCTGGGGGCCGGGGAGGAGACACCCAGGCTCTGTACTTGAGGGTTGGCAAAGGGAGGTGATGTCAGACAACGCTCCTTTCCAGCCCCGGAGCAGTTTCCAGGAGTGGAGGGCGCCCGACGCCAGCCTCTCGGGTCCCGTCCAACTGACAGTAGGAGTGGGAGCTGCTGGGGGCGGGGCCCGGAACCACCAGCGGGTGCAGCCTGGCTCTGAATGATCTCATCCTCAACTCCACTGGGTGAGCGCCAGGGCCAGGGCGTGGGTGCGGTTGTGCAGATACAGCCCAGGCCCTGCGTCCCTGGCCACGAAGAGGCAGAGGAGGGAAGGGAGAGGTGCCAAGGTGGTGGGCCTCTGCCCTGCGTCGGTGGACCCCAGCTGAGGAGCCCAGCTCCCATCCCAGACTCGCCTTGGGGAGGGCAACTGGGGCGTGGGGGTCCCTCCCCACCCAGCTGACTTCTGCTACCTTCCTCCTCTGCTCCCTGCGAGTGGAGGGGGCCGGGCCGGGGGTTGGAAGCAGAGACTCTGTCCTCTGGACACAGTTTCCCTAAGTAGCTGTGGTTCAAGAGCGTGGCTCGTGGCCCGGACATCCACGCAGGTCACTTTTCTCGCTTGGCTGAGCCTTTCCGTCCACGTCTGTAGAGCATCTAGTGGTACTCCGGTTTTGGTCCCTGTAGATAGGGCTGGAAAGACGTGCCTTCCTAATTGCACATTTTTTTTCTGGGTCTGGGTCATTTCTTTTCTTTTTTAACCAACAGACTTTCTCTAGTGCAGCTTTAGGTCCACAACCACATCGGGTGGAAAGAGTAGATTTCCCACCACCCTCTGCTCCTGTTCACCCTCAGCCTCTCCTATCGTCAACATCCCCCACCAGCACCGACGAAGTGCGTGAACTATCACCCCAAGTCCATAGCTTACGTCAGAGGTCACTCTTGGTGATGCCCATCCTGTGCGTTCGGGCAGACGTACAATGACACGTATCCGTTCTAGTAGCACACACACGGCCCTGGAAACCCTGCGCTCCACCTGTTCACCCTCGGCCCCCACACCGACTCCTGGCAACACCTGAGCTCTACTGTCTCTTCAGCTCTGCCTTTTCCAGAATGTCATAAAGTTGGAATCACACAGCACGGAGCCTTTTCAGATTGGCTTCCTTCACTTAGTCATATGCATTTAAGATTCCTCCACGTCTTTCCAGGGCTTGAGAGCTCATTTCTTTTTAGTGCTGAATACCTTACTGTTCATACCTTATTATTCATTTTTCACCATGAAGAGCGTCTTGGTTGTTTCTAAGTTTTGGGGGGAGCAATTATGAATAAAGCTGCTGTAAGCATCCGTGTGCAGGTTTTTGCGTGTGGGCCCCTTTGGGTAAAGCCAGGGAGCGCGACTGCCCGACCCCACGGCGGGTTTTGCAGGATGTAGTTTGGCCGCACGGTTCTGTGATCCCACCAGCCAGGAGTTGAATCCCTGCTGCTCCCTGTCCTCGCCGGCGTCTGGAACGGCCCAGATCTCACCGTCCTGACCGGATGCAGTGAGGTCTCCTTGTTTGAACACGCGCTTCCCGAACGACATACGATGTTGGGCACCTATCTTCTTCGGTGAGGTGTGTTTGCATCTTCTGTCCATTTTATACTTACTTTGTTCATTTTCTTACTGTAAAATTTTAAGGTTTTGTTGTTGTTGTTGGTAAATTTTGATTAATAGCCCTTTATCAGATGTGTCTCTTCTATTTCCTCCCAGTCTGTGGAGACTTCTCATTCTCTTGAGGCAATTTCTTTTTTATATTTTCCTCTTTCCTTTTCTATTTCATTTTTTTGAGACTCTATCACATGTTTTCCTAAATAAGTCCTGGTCAGGACAGACTTGAACAAAATCTTAACTTGGGGTCCAAAGATGGGTTCACGAATATCCCCGAACCCCCTAATTTGTGTGGGTGTATATACACATGTTCTTGGGAGGGTAGGGCTTGTGGCTTCTACTGGAGTCTCTAAGTACTCATGACCTCAGATCACGTACCACTGGACCTGACGAGCCACTCGTACCTGAGACATCCTTAGACTTGTGGTTGGTTCTGGAGTTGTCCAAATATGCAGGCAAAAATCAAAGCTCCTTTGGATCTAGATGGTTCTAGAATCCTCTGGATTGAGGGAGATTTTCTTTGATAGGATACTCCTGAGAATTTGGTTCAATGGACAAATGGATAGTATTCTTTCGTAGGTGTCCATGAATGCTGGTTAAGAAAAGCCCAAGTAGGTTGAGGTATCATTCATTTTGAACCCCTTGGACTTCGAAACACAGCGAAGACCAGTTTCATCTCTAGGGACAGGTAGGAGGGAACTTAAACTGATGAGTATGATGAAGACAAACTTAAGATGTCCACCTTGTCTTCCCGCATCTCAGTTACTGAGATTGACATATGGAAGCCTTAATTAGGTGTTTGGTGATATTTGTAAAATTAACTGAGTAATATGAGAGTTCTATATATATTTAATAATCAAGTACTGTGCTGGATCTGCACATAGACAAAAGGACTAAACATAGAGTACATCTCACTGGCACAAAAGTAACCTGTCACCTGACTCAGCTGAGGAAATGTCAGTCTTACAGACCCAAGGGTGAATTACTGACACTGGCTTCCCACTGACTGCTAGAGTCCATTCAGGGTCCTTGGTTTCCCTTACCACCTTGTGTGTATATATCCTAAGACGGAGCATTGAGATTCCTAAGACTATCCCAGGCAGAGACTAACTTTGCTTAAAATATATAAGCACACTCACCGAAAGAAATTAAGAAAGAAAAATCATTTGCTCCATGGACCCTGCATACTTTAAGGCAGGCTGAAAAGTTAGCAGATATATGCCAACACTTATTATATATCAATTACATAACATCTTTTGGCTACAGGAGTGATTACTAAGTGCCGACCCAACGAATTCTCTGTATCAGGATTACTAGGAGGTAATGTTTACAAATATCAGTCATCAGCCCTCAGTCTTTCCACCCATTCCCCCAAGGTATTGAGTTAGCGCAATGGGTGTTTGTATTGGGAGCAATCAGGGAAGAGGCCCACTTACCTTTACTTATTTTTTAAAACTACCCCTGGTGATTCTGGTGCCCAAACTAGTTTTAGAACTACTGGGCTAGGTCATCAAATGGTCTCAAATACAGACTAATTTCTGAAGTGTTCATTCCAGCTTCTGAGTCTTATTTTCTCCCTTGAGTGAACCAAAGGAAGATACAGTTTTTGATAAAAAATCATTTCATTAACAGCATTTGAACTTGTCTCTCTAACTTCAGAAGCTGATCAAGGTAGTTCTGGAAGGAATGATATCCTATAGAACATCTCTAGAAATGATCAGAAATCTTGCTTTCTGACTTTTCAGATCATGACTGTTGGTGTAATCTACACTTTTGACTGCATTTCCAAAGTGAGAAACCGGAGATGCTTAGATTAAAACCTGAAATGAATCAGCTGTGTCTCCCTCTCTCTTTGTCCCTTGTCTGCTCACACTGTCTCTCTCAAAAATAAACAAACACTAAAAAAAGTTCTTTAAAAAAAGAATCTGAACTGCATCAGGATGCTTTGCAATTAGCCTTACTACTGTATCCAGGAGTGGCCAGATGATCAGCATCTTCAACAGCTATTTCTGATTACACTGCATTCTAAATGGTTTCAGAAGATTCAAAGAACTTGACCTTATACTTCAATCTTTCTCTTCCTTACCAATGAATTTCAAAGGTTTGGTTATTTGTGACTTCTAGGAACTTTTGTTGCCGTACCAGCATTTCCTGGCAAATGTCGCCCCAACGTCCACCAACCAAGAAACCTTTGAGGGTGATTATGTGTGTGCTTTTTTTTTTTTTAATTGTATAATTCATTTATACAGAGACATCATTTGGATTATCTATTTACAGTCTTTTTCAATTTTCATTTCCACTGGCCAGATATGGTTCACATAATAGTCAACGTTTACTTGAATTGATCACCGTTAGAAATCCGCCATGACACAGGGCTTAAAGAGTCTGGCCTCATCTGAACAAGAAACATTTTACAGTAAAAGATCCATCTGTCTTTTCCCCTCTTATGAATAAATCCATCAAAACTGATCCAATATGGTCAAATTGTCACACATTTCATTGTTTCTTTTCAAACCCGTAAACCAAGGCAAATAAAATTCACTTCCCCCAAACCTTCTACAACTTACTACACACCCTCAAGTTTAGCTTTTACTATCTCCTTTCACGTTCTGGAACAACCAGACATTTTTAAGACAAAACTACTCTCTTAGGCCCTCTTTTTTCTTTTTTTAAAGCTTATTACCAATTGCCTTCTCTCTTGCTTTTCAGACAACACTAAAACTTTCAACAAAATCCTTACGGCAGTTTTCTTTCAGTATATACGGAATCGTTTCATGTATGGTCTCCACCCTGAATGCTACACTTTAAAAACTGCAATTTTCCAAATTGGCTCAAAAATCAGTATGGCTTGGTTTCACTGGTAAAGTCAATGATTAAAAAAAGGATATTTATATATATGTATATATATACACACACACATACATACACACACGTTTTTAATCAAAGAAGAGAAATACTTTAAAGACATGCCAATTAAAAAGGCAAAAGCATTGAAGTAAAAAAATAAAAGCAAATACTAAAAACTACTTTACAAATTAAAAAAAAATTAAATACTTGGCAGGTTAAATGAGTGAAAAATGAGGAATGTGCAGTGAAAAACAAATATAAAGCGTTCCAGTTGATAAAATGGAAAACTTAAGTCTTATGGTTTGTTTTCCAAGGAATTTACGTTCAGTGTAAGTTCTGCAATATTACAAACATATTCCACATAGATTTTAGGTGCATGTAAAGTTTATCCAAGATCCACTGGTAAAATTCCAGTATTTGCAAAACTTTAGGTTTGGGCAAATATTGTAAATATCACAATTGGTTGCTATTAGAAAGTCATGATGAATGCAGAATAAAGAGAAAATCCATTTCATAAATATTTCATTTGATTAAAAATACCAGACTTGCACATTCTAAATAATCTGAGAAAAACATCTTAAAAAAAGGGGAGGGGGGGGACTACGTTAACAGTAATCTGCGTATATCTTTAGCTGCCATTAAAAAAATAAAAGGGTGGGGGGACAGCCACCAAAGCCACCCCAAACCAGAAAATGCTGGGACCGGTTGTAAGGAGCCCTGTGATGCCCCCGCGCTCACATTACAAGAAAAAACAAACTGTACACATTTATAAATAAACAGTCTCTCTGCCAGTTAACACACGGAACTCCCTTTACACCAAAGTCTCTTTCCGTTTGCCCCCGACCTGGGCCGCGTCCCTTGCTCTCCGGAAGCCGGGCCGTGTCTGCGGCGCTCTCCCACCCTTAGCGTCAACGGCCACGCGCCCCGGGGAGCTGCACTCCGGGGCATCCCCGTCGCCATCGCCTTCCACCCGGGTCACGCTGGAGGCCCGTCCCGGGGCGGTGCCGTTCCCGGCAGCGGGCGTGTTCTCCTCGCCGTCCGCGGGCGGCCGGAAGGGGGCGATGGCCGTGCGGATGCAGTTGAACCACTGCTGCTTGTGGAACACGTCGTTGGCCTGCAGGGTGTGGCACTGGCCTGGGCACGGGTCTTGGAAGCGAACTCGAAAGATATTTTTGGCTAGAAGAATAAAAAACGTAAACAAGACTTTTAAAAAAGGAGATCGCACATAACGTCCTCATCGTCTTCACGGGGGGGGGGGGGGCTACCATGTGTGTCACTCGCAGCATGTGAGGCACACACGTTACAAGAGGCGTGCGCCCGACGCCTCAGATGTGCCCGCGGGGGTGGGAGCGGCGCGGCGCCTTACTCAGCGGGCGCAACAGGCGCGGGAAAAGGGAATCTGGTCCCTCCAGATGTTTTGCCGCTTCGAGTTTCTGCGGACTGACATCGCTTCCAACCTGCACCCGTACCTTTGTCTGAGTTGCCGAAAGCGCCTCGAAAGGAGCCTCCCATTCGCACGTCTCCATCCTGCAGGTCTTCTAGCACCAGCTCTCGGACAGGGATCGGCTGCCGATACACCTGGTAAGAGTGACGCTCGTTTCGGGTAACAGGCCGCGTCAAAACCAAGATGTCTTGAAACAGGAATATGTGAAGTTTCTGGAGAAACGAGAAACAATTGCTTCCTCAATGTGAACTTTGTGATTTTAAATGCTTGAAGTCCACCATTAAAATGTCTTGCTTTGACATCATTAACTTCATCAAATTTATTTACTACCACTTTCTACAAATGACCTCATTAAAGACAGTGACTTCAAGGGTCTGCACATCCCGAGTGGAGAGCTGGTCTAACCTCAGACCGCGTGTGCTTATTTTTATGAGGCTGTGACATTCGAGAAAGCGGCAGCTGAGTAAATGCCACGCAGCACAGAGACCTACTGCTGGTGACACGCCGGGAAACGCCAAGCTCCCGACAGAGTTCAGGCAGATGCGGGCCGGGAGAAGGTCTACGGTCTGACCTCGTCGCACACGATGTAAAAGCCTTTACAGGACGATTAGGCCTCACGACAGAAATCAGAGAGGCCGGGTTTCAACTGAACCTCAGCTTATAAACTGGGGTTCTCGGGGTGGGGCGGATGGGGAAACGGGGGACGGGAATTAAGGAGGGGACCTGTGATGAGCACCGGGTGACGCAAGGAAGTGCTGAATTGCTGCACTGTACACCTGAAACCAGCAGACAGTGTAGGCTGACTACCGGAATTAAAATAAAAACTGAGAAAACATGTGGCTTCTTTCTGAAAAGCACGTAATGAAACAAAACTACCGCTCTATGCTTGTACTTCATTCAGCAGACACTCTTATAATTAATATTTAAGAAATAAGTTTGCTTTCATCCCATCTGCTGTAGAAATGTGTTCAGTAGTGCCAGAAGTTACTTCCATCACTGTAAAGCCTTCAAATCCTTTTTTGAAGGACACGCTTTTGTATTAGGAAACTGGTGATGCAGCTGCAAAGGAACTCCTAGCCAAACAGGTTGATTTATGCTTCGCCACTAAAGAATCAACTATTAACCATTTATTTTACATCAACCTGTCACAACAGAAACCACTGTTCACAAAGCTTTTAACGTAACATAAAAACCAGTAACCTTTCATCGTGTGATGAACTTATTTTACAAACCCGCTTCCTAATTTACGCAGCAGAAATGAAAGGCGGTAGGAAGGGAGAGGTAAACGCGCACTTCGTGCTAGTGTGCAAACACACTCACGTGTCCACTTTTATTCTTCAGCTCCCCGTGGCACAGCAGCACTTTGCTTGCTTCAATCCTAGGGTCCTTCTGCTTTTCGTCCAGATACTCCAGCCTGTCAATGTAATACTGGCATTCCGATTCGCCTTTCTTCAAGTTGATATCAGAGAGAACTCCTTGTATTATCAGTATCTAAAAGTTACCAGGAAATCAATGAAACGTTTTCAGCATATGAACTCAATTCTGTTCTCCCACAGGGCTAGAACTTTATATTAAAAAGAGAGGATAACGCTTGAAGGAACTCTGGAAATCAGACCATTCAGTCAGTCCTTTTATGATACAGATGGAAAAGTAGCCTCAGCCAAACTGGGTGACTTGCCCAAAGTCCCACAGCTAGCTAGGGGGAGGGCTCAGAGGTCAGAATCCAGTCTCTGAATTGAAATAGAAGTCTGAAGTGTGTTACGTCTCTTTCTGGTTCAGTGCACTACGGTGCTGGGTGCTCAAAACACCTCAATGATTTTGCGTGTGGCAACAGGCCTGAGGCAAGAGAGCATCAGTGCGTGCCTTTCGAGAGCAAGCTAAAGTATCAACTGGAAACACGTGAGAATCTTTTACTGGACTTACAGCCTCCTCCAGAAGCTGAACATCAGGGTGGTCTTTTGGAGTGTGTCTCAGAATTTCTTTCAATAGCAGAGGGTATTTGACCAGGCGACTTCGAGGAATGTCTAGGAAGCTCCACAGATCGAGCTTCCGACTGAAGGGAGACTCGAGACACCGCTGCAGGAAGTCCTGCACCCTCGGGTCCTGCTTCTTCTGGTCCAGGAGCGCTTTGGCTGCCAGCTGGTTGCTGCAGTAGCCCCGGTAGGCGTTCAAGCCCGGCAGCTGGAGGGGAAGAGAAAACACAGTGCGGTAAGTTCCTGGACAATTCAGGCATTACGGAGCCTCTGAAAACAAGCACCAAACGTAGAGCTACCTCTTGCCAGTCTCCGTAGGCTGCGAAGCCCTCCCGCGGATGGTGCAGGAGTCGGACGGTACCCTGCGCCAGCATCAGAGTGTCCTGTCCTCATTTCCCGGTAACTCGGCTACCTTCTCCCAGCCTCAGCTGATGCTAGTCTTCCATATTCCCGGGGCTCCTGAGGGTCCCTCGACCACGGTCCCCACCCACTCTGAGGCTGCTCACGCTCTGCTATCCTCTCACTAGACGGTGAGTGCAGAGACGTCTCTGCTCACTGCACCCCCGCGGCCCCTCCTACGATAGCACCTGTCATCTGGCAGGCACGCAAATGTTAATCCCGACAACGACACACACATTGTGGATATTGTGTCCTAAGAGGATCATATTTTTAAAACAAATAAAACCGTATCAGTTATTAAGTATCTTTTTGAGCAGAGACTGTTAAAACTTCTTACAGCTATATAATTTTGTTAAGTTAATGCCTTATCTGTTTTCAGAATTCAGCTAGCGGATCCAACAGACCTGGTGTTCACCACGGACGGTGGGGATGGCACACGTGAAAACGATCTGGTGTGAGCAACTCACTACATACCCATCTCACCAGAATGTGACCAATCTGCCCCACTGTTCCACCAGGTTTCGTTGCTTCCGCTATTCTTGCCAACAGATCTGAAGGGTAAAAAGGCAGAAATACCATTATATTTATTTAAAAAATAATTCCACACTAAATTAGAAACTTAGATTCAAAACAACTTGTGCTGATGGCATTCAGATACTAATGAAAATTAAACGGCGTATCTTACCTTCATGGAGAGGTATGTAAGCGTCCAAATCACCAAATATCTGGGTGAGCTCCTCTTCTGACATAATAGACAGCTTTAACATGGGGTCATGGTAGGCCTATCAGAGGGCGAAAAGTGGGTCATGCAAAGCGATCAAGCAAATAAAACATGATGAGAGACCTTCCTTGCACACAAGCGTGACTGACTACATGAAAGCCAGCGTGGATTCTATTTGTTACACATAAAGGAAACTCAAGTATATGTTAATACTCAAACATTAGGGATTCTCATATTTGAAGAGATCTGAAACTATCTAGGAGAGTTTTATCCTTTATAATTTGTTAAATAAAATTTTTTAAAAACCAGAGCACATGATAAAAAGTTATTTACTGACCTTTCTTGCAAGCTTGAGATCCTCGATTAAATCCTGTTCACCCCGGGACATTTCATATATTGCCTAAAAAAAAAATCCAGCCAACACTGTAGGTCATTCCTTCCGCTGAGAAAGGGAAATTATATACAGTTGATACTTATCATTAATGATTTAACTGATGTTATGAACAGCGCTTTTTAAAGTGACTCCATCCAAAAACCAGAATTCAGATGGGAATCTCTATGCGAGGCTGCCACCTGCTTCGGAGGCTGGTCCCGGCACGGCTGACTCAGCGGCTGCCCCTTCACCACGCGGCAGCCCGTGCTGCTGCGAGTTACCACTCAAATATAACAACAAGCCGGCTTTGCCTTAGGCATCGGTTTGCTATGATGATGAAACACGTTTGAAAAACAAAGGCGATTTTTTAGTACAAGCCAATCCATGGGGCCTTGCTGTGGACGCCAGCCTAGCTCACCTCCTGACGTCTGATCTCTTTGGTGCTTAAAGACTCCTTCGTGTTGACGTCCAGCATCTCGGACCACAGCGCACTGCTTCTCCTTTTGGAAGGCGTGGGGACTGTTGATCTGCTCGATAACTTCTGGGCAGAAGCTGGGGATCTGCTGTCACCACGAAGGGTAAAGGACTTAAAGTTAAAAAAAAAATAAAAAAAAAGAGGTGAACAAAAAAGAAGATCTAAAGGAGACAGTAATTATTCTTTTTTCCTTAAAAAAATTGAAAGACAAATTAAAATAAAAGTTCTGAGATTTCTCAATGCATAAAACAATCATTTATCTAAGCTTCAATCTCTCATTGTAAAATATTCAGTCAAAATTACCTTTTGGGGATAAAAACTATTTAAGGCTCTGCTTCGATATAAGACGTAACTTCATACAACGAGATTATATAAATACTGCTGTGGTAAAAATATTCCTATTTATTTTACCATCACATTAAAAAAACGTATTTTTAAATAGAATAGTGCAAAACTGTTTGTACAACTCAAAGGAAAACACAAATTTGGGCTTCTCTGAAAAGTCCCCTTCCTACATTACTCACTCCCAGCCCCACCCCTGCTTACCTGAATTGTTTGACCAAAGCGTCGGACTGCTCCATTTCTTACAGGAGAGATCAAGTTTGCCAAGGATGTGACTCGAGCGAGAGGGCGAACTCTTTTATTGCTTGGCTCCTGAAAAACAACAACAGGTTACGCTGAACGTAGTGCAGGTATAATGGTGTCCAACAAGTTTGGACAAAATTGAACACGCTCAAAAAACCAGTATTTGTACATTATGAAACACAGAAGTAGGGAACTCTGGAAATGAATGTTGTCCTTTTTTGCAGACTTCTTACTCAGCTCGGAGCCCAATGCGGGCTCGATCCCGTGACTCTGGGATCATGGTCTGAGCTGAAATCAAGAGTCACAAGCTCAGCTGGCTGACCACCCAGCTGCGCCCTGAATGTTGTCCTTCATTTTTAAAATTCTAAGAACACTACTGAGTAACAGTAAATTATCAAAAAAAAAAAAACGGTATGAGAAAGGCCAGTTGGATATCACTTTGAGAAGAGAACAAATTTTATCATTAACAAAAGAAAAACTAAAATGAAAACAAAGAAATTAGATTCCAGAATCCCACAGAACTTTACAGTTTAATATAGAGCCACATTAAAAAAGTACCTGCTTATTATGAAAAATTTCAAACATACACAAAAGTGAAAAATAGCATATGGATCCCACATATTTATTTCTCAGCCTCGACAGTTTTCAGTGTAAGAATTTGTTTCGTCCATTTTAAAGCAAATCCCAGACACTGTATCATTTCATTTTTAAATACTTCAGTTAGAGAACAGCTTTCAAATGAACATCTCTGTCCTGGAATGGGTCAACTCTGAAGGCAGTGTCCCTGTCACGGGAGATATTCGAGCAGAGGTGGGACAATGGTGTGGAGAGCACTCAGGTTCTAGAATCAGACAGACTGGGCCCAAATCCTGCTCTGGCACTTGCTAGGGAGTATCTTGGGCCTCAGTTTTCTTATCAGTAAAATGGGATTCAAGTTAGATCTTCTCTCCCCGAATTGTTATGAAGATTAAATAATGGCTTGAACGAAGCCTGGAACATGTTAAATTTCTGTTATTAGTAACATCCTGAGGAATATTTCCACTTAGTACACAAACACTGGGATTTTGGAATAATTAGGTTCTCTCTTAAACATGTAATTTATTAACTTGGAAGGAAAATACATATAGTTTCAGCAGAAATAGTTTTTGTATTGCTTTTAACAGCTTAGCAAACATCAGTTGATATTCAAGGATCTCAAAACTTTACAAATTGCATTATTATCCTTTTACTGCTAGGAAAATGGAGGCATACCATTAGGTGACTCATACAGCTACTGAAATAAAGAACCTCGGATCATACCACAGGTCTAGCTTTTACATATCTGAGGGTATAATTACTTATTCACATTTGGTGCTTCTGACAATTGTGGCACACTGGACAAAATAACTGATGACAGTTCAGGGGACACATAATTAAATATTAACTTGGAAATAAAATAAAAATTAAAGATAAAGATGACACCTAAAAGTTAGCATTTAAAAAGGACAGATGAAACATTCTTTCTAGAAATTCTTTGATATGACTAAAGTCATAGTAAAGAAAAGGAAGGGGTGAGAAAATGGGAGTAAAAATAAATCCCCTTAGTATAACTGAAGAACAAAATGGCAGAAAGAGTTAAAATTCTCTGGAAAGAAGCTTTGATGATTTGAATACCTTCGATGATCTGAATACTCAGTGAGGCAATGAGACCTAACCCAGCTCCCGCAGGTACACACACGCAGGTACACAGCAGGTACACACTTGTACCACAGGGAGTGTGACCTACTGAGTGAAGGACGTAAGAGGTAGAGTTGTAGAGTGACCCTGCCCCACAGAAATAATCCTACAGTAAAACTTTGAATATAAACCCACTCACGTGCAAATGTTAAATGAACTAAAAAAGAAACCTCAAGATATGCAGTAAAATGACAGACCCGCTGTGCGGCCAAGGACACGTGCGAACGCCTTTACAGCGCCCATCTGTGCGAGACTCGAGGGACACATGCGCGGGCAGAAGGTCCCGTGCGAGGCATTCCTTTCTATTTAGTAAAGACAGCACAGAGAGTCTTCTGTCTGAATAGAGATATAATTACCTCCTTACAAAGTGAGACAGCCCAACGTTAACTAGAAACAAAGCAGCTGTCAGAAAGTTCTGTTCCTTCTTGGAAAGAAAGGTTAATTCCTCTTCCCCGTTTAAAGCATAACAAAGTTGACTTCCTACTAAGTCACAAAATATTGAATTCCAATTTAAAACGTCTTTGGAAAGGTGCTCTTCCCAACGAATTGGAAAAGAAGAGTTAGTTTGTTTGTTTTTTTTAAAAGAAGGCACGCTCACTTTTTTTTTTTTTAATTTTTTAAAAAATGTTTTATTTATTTCTAGGAGAGAGAGAGAGACAGCGTGAGCAGGGGAGGGTCAGAGAGAGAGGGAGTCACAGACTGAAACAGGCTCCAGGCTCCGAGCTGGCAGTCAGCACAGAGCCCGACACGGGGCTCGAACCCATGAACCGCGAGATCATGACCTAAGCGGAAGTCGGACGCTTAACCGACTAAGCCACCCAGGCGCCCCAAGAAGAGTTACTTTGGATGGGAGGAAGAGATTTTTGAGATCTGTTTTACTATACAAAATCAAGGTAATGATAAGACGTTATCTTTACAGGATCAGTTACTGTTCAACTGCTAATTTCTTGGGAACTCCAAATTATGTGGTATTTAAGGTTTAAACTACAGAATTTAGATAATTAAATGTAAATATATCTAAAGCATCTTTATGAAGTTGACCTAGATTTTGTTTATGTGGCCTGTCTAGGGTGGCGGGTTATTTATGTGGTGGTTAAATATGTTCTGCAGCCGTCTGGAAGGCCATCGATGCGACATCTTCAGAGGATGTGGTAGTTTTACGAGTTTACCCCACCTAAAAAGGTCTCGGTAGGGGTCAGGCAAGCTCAGTCACTAGAGCAGGAGACTCTCTGAATGTCCCAGTAGGTAGGTGGGCGGGTAGGTGGGTGGGCAGGCGGGTAGGTGGGTAGGTAGGTAGGCGGGCAGGCAGGCGGGTAGGTGGGTGGGTAGGTGGGTGGGCGGGCAGGCGGGTGGGTAGGTGAGTAGGTAGGTGGGTGGGTGGGCGGGCAGGCAGGTAGGTGGGCGGGCGGGTGGGTAGGTGGGTGGGTGGGCGGGCAGGCGGGCAGGTAGGTAGGTGGGCGGGTAGGGAAGTAAGTAAGTAGGGCAGGCACTAAATGAGGAAATATGGGGCGGGGTGGGGGAGGGGAGGCACCTCCGTACTTTTCACACACATTTCTGGGGATCCAAAAGTAAAGGACTTACTGCCTTATTAAAAGGACATAGATGATAAATGTTCAGGAGACCCAAGATAAACTTTTAACACAAACATTTCAAGAGTATGAAAACGTTTAATAACTTACAAAGTGTAACTGAAATGTAATGTCGTAACACTGCATATGGCTCACTTCTGGTTCTAGGGCACACACATACAGTAGCTGAGAAAAACATCATACAGAAAACCTCTGTGGAAAAGTGATAGGGATTAGACCTTCCTCTATTGTGTTACAGGGTCACCCTGAAGGCTGGGACAGAAACTTCCCTTTTAAAACACAGGTGAGGGTCTGGCCTATGTAAGCTGTAACCAAAAGGAATTTTTCTGTAGAGGTCCAGACGAACCATTCTAATGATCTTGGTTAGGTCATTAAGAACCTAAACGTTTGCGCGATCACAGAACTATGTCAAAGACCAAGTTTTTCGAGAACTGGCATTACAGCCCCGTGCGCCGCTTTGCACACACAGGAAGCAGGCCCAGTGTTTGGAGGTGATAGAGGAAGAGAGGGGAGGAGTCTACCTTTCTCACCATCACTCAGAGCAAGGCTTACATAATGGTTTCCGTGCTGCTGTTATTTCTGTTCTGGAGTGCTGTTAACAGTGTTACGGTGAATACTAAAAGCTTAAAGAATGAGTGCAGATGGCGAAACTATACACTCCCCTCAAAAGACAATGTGAAAATCTACAAGAATAAACAAGGAATACCAACAAGTTTTACACACTCGAGAGCTTTCTACTGGAGCCAACCTTTCACCAGGGCCAAAGTTCACGGAGAAGGAAAAATACCCTAATACCCTCTAAAATAAATTTATGTTGTTTATTTAGGTTAAGTTTTAACCAGATTAACTAGGTTAGCCAGGCAATCACATGCATTATTTTAGGATATCTACTTTTACACTGAGTTTTTAATCAATTTATTTTACTAACCCAGGTGTAAACAGAAAATTAAGATGGATTTAAAGTCTTTTACTGGGATGTATGTACCTTGCATATAAAAGCAAAAGGACAGAGAAATTCTGTCGTGAACTCAGGGTTGTTTTTTTTTGTTTTTTGTTTTTTTTTGTAAAAAGGTTTTTTTCTACTAACGATGTCACAAAAGAGGACAGGACAGGTGGGTTTCTTCCACAGTCAACCAAATCAGGCACTTAAAAAAAAAAAAGAAAGAAAGAAAAAAAGAACAACACAGCATGGGGTGCCGGGCTGGCTCAGTCCGTAGAGCATGACTCTCGATCTCAGGGTTGTGAGTTACAGCCCCACACTGGGTGTAGAGTTTACTTAAAAAGGAAAAAAAAAATCATAGCTAAAAAGAAAAGAAAAACAGTATAAATCTGGCTTTATTCATTTGGTTTACTGGATGAATAACCTTCTCTAATTGGCAAGAACTTTAAAATAAGGAAAACAAAAAGAAAAAAATTACTTATAAAAAATTAAAGGGTTATGATCACATAGGATTTCTTACCTTTCTACTTAGGAATAGAAATAGTCAAATTTAATAATTTATTTAAGGCTGCTATTGCTAGTACTAAAAACCTGACAACATTCCTGGTGTTTTTAATCTTTGGAATAAAGGTGTGCCAGTAACACGGCACCGATACCACTGGTCTGATACCAAACAAAAAAAGACTAGTTCTTGATGATACAAAATATGATCGGTTTCAGTAGGGACACTGATGACCACGTATGACTTGCTCTACTCAAAGGAAATGCTGACCCATCTTGAGAAAACCGAAACATAAAAGCAAAACAAAAACCACAACAAAAAACAAAGCCTAAGTACATCAAATGAAAGCACAACCCCTCAAGTGGCAGCTATAGTAACTACCAGAAGGTATGTGTATGCATACATACATGCTTTATGGGGGTATGCAATAAGCTGCACGTATCTAAAATGCATAATTAGGGGTGCCTGGGTGGTTCAGTAGGTTGTGTGTCTGACTTGGGCTCAGGTCATGACCTCGTGATTCGTGGGTTCAAGCCTTGTGTGGGGCTCTGTGCTGGCAGCTAGCTCAGAGCCTGGAGCCTGCTTCAGATTCTGTGTCTCCCTCTCTCTCTCTGCCCCTCCCTCCCTCATTCTCTCTCTCTCAGAAATAAATTTTAAAAAACATAAAAAAATTAAAATGTATAATTAGGCAAGTTTTGATATAAGTACATAGCCACAAAACTATCACAACTGAGATAAGAAGTATAGCGTCAACTGGGGCATTCGCTTTGGAATGCCCCCTCTCTGTAAAGATAGGTTTCATACTATTCTTACTTGGTGATCTTATCTTATACTATAGTGAACTTTTGCCTGCTGCTCATTTAAATAAAAAAAAAAAAAAGGAAGAAGTGTATAGTTAAGTGAATACAGGAACACTACTTCTTTTTCTTTTCTTTTTTTAAGTAGGCTCCACACCCAGTATGGAGGCCAAAGCTGGCCTTGAACTCACCACCCTAAGATCAAGACCTAAGCTGAGATCAAGAGTCCAACTGCCAACCGACTGAGCCACCCAGGAGTCCCCAGAACACTATGAACACTATTTCTATCACCTAAGTGAGGACAGAGCACATACCATAGAGTGTATATGCTGTAGTAAGCAGTCTAAATAGAATATCCATAAAGTATTAAATTCATTGTCAAAATTAAGCAAAATGGCACAAAAATCATGACTTACTTGGATAAATGTTCATAAAGACTTTTAAAAACCACAGTAACTTTACAGATTAAAGCAAAGAGGGAAGAAGTACCTAAGTAATGATTCGATGGTCTAAATATTTAAACATTTAAATATTTTTCTTTCCAAGGAAATGCACACAAATTTATTAGATGTAGAAAGAAAAACAAAAACAAGCACTAGGTCTGATAGCATTTTTAGTTGCCATTTGTTCCTGAGCGTGAACTCGCAAGCGAAGGGATCCTTACTTTCCTTTTACCCCGTGAAGCCGTTCCCCAGACCAGGTAATCCAAGGGCAAACTAAAAGGAACAATGTGTTAAGCACCAGAAATGCGACCAACGTAACCAAACTTAGCAGCACGCAGCACGCTCACATCTTTTCCTTTTCGTAGAAGTTTGTGTACACTCAACCTAGCCACCGACACGTCTGACACTTGCGCAAAAATCAGTCACATATTTCGAGCCTCAGATCAGAAGTGAAGTGTGAAATCGCGCAGCGGAGTCTCCAAGTCCCGCGCAACCTGCACACGCCGCCCGGCCGCCGCCTCACCTCCTGCTCTCGGAAGGACTGGTGGCTGACGTCCAGGACTCGGATGGTCCTCTTGATCGGCAGCAGCCCCCCCACCTCCTCGTGGGCCACCATGCTGGCCCCGGCGCCCCGCACCCCGGCCCGCAGCGAGCGCGCCCTACGCGGAGCCCCGGCCCGGCCCGCGTCGTCCCAGCGCCCGGCGCCCGCAGGCAGCCGTCCGCCCCGGCCCGTCCCGTCCCGCCGCCGCCGCCGCCGCCCGCGTCTGCCCGCCGCCCGCGGAGGCGCCCCGACCTCAGGCTCCGGGGCGGGGCCGCGCGGCCACGTGACCCGCGCCGCCGGCCGGCGCACCTAGGCTGCTCCCGGCCCCGCGCCCGAGCGCGCCTCCTACGCGGGCTGGACCGTCTGCGTCTGCGGGGGGGCGAGGCCAGGGGCCCGGCTCCACCGAGGGCTTCTCCGGATCCGAAAAGCGCTCCGGAAGGGCGGCGGAGCGCGGCTCTACGTTACCTACTCGGGGGCTTGGCCACAGGCGGGGCTACTTCTCCCGGAAAACCCTATCACCTAGTAAGGCATTCCGTACGGACGACAGCTCCCAGTAAGAACGCTGTAATTCAGAGTTCAGGGTACATACCAAAGAAAAGCCTGACTAATCGGGGCCCTTTTAGTGCAAGCACAGTCACAAGTGTGAAATTAAGCCTTTTTGCTGCTTGCCACCATTTCTGGTCGAGACTGGCAGTGAGCACCTTGCCTTCGCTTGGTTCCTAACGGAGCTCTTCACAGGGCAATGGAGAAAGAACTGGGCTACCTAAGATGTTCAAGCTCAGCATTTCTCAGACTTGGAGGCACATATTTTTCTGTATGTTTTAAAAACTTTGTATCCGTGTAATGTTTTCTCACAAATACAAAAAAAGGTGATTTCATTCTAATAACAGGGTCCTTCTCTATTCTGAATTAACTGATCTTGATATAGTCCTAAAAGAATCACAAAACTGGGGTGCCTGGGTGGCTCAGGGGGTTAAGCATCCAACTTCGGCTCAGGTCATGTTCTCCTGGTTCCTGAGTTTGAGCCCCGCGTGGGGCTCTGATCCGAGCCTTGGAGCCTGCTTCGGGGGGAGAGAGAGAGAGAGAGAGACTCTCGCTCCTCCCCTGCTCATACTCTGTCTCTCTCAAAAATACATAAACATGAAAAAGAATTAAAAAAGGATCACAAGACCTACTTAAAATGCCTTACACCTTACAGAGCAAGGAGGCTCACAGAGGTGAAGCAGCTTGCTCTAAGTCATGCACAGGGACGGCCTCTTAACTTTGAGATCGAAATCCTTTCCTCCATGGAAAAGACCCGCTTATTGGTTTGGTAGGTGTGCTAAGAAGCGGATTTCCTTCAACAGAAGGTACTGCATTCTACCTTGAAAGGTAGGATTTTATCTTAACTATATACTACTATGAATATGCCGCCAGTGGTTTGCAAAATTACTGTTCTTAGGATTTATTAGGACCAGAGAAGTCTGAGAAGTCTATGCAGAAGGCACTATTTTAGATTATGTGGGGGATATAAAAAGTAGGTTTCACATCTGCTCTAAAGTGCTAGCAGACCATTATGTAAAAGCAGGTTACATAAAGAGAAAAGTAATGAGACAGCTTCTGAAAATTCTGAAGTAAGCGGTACAGTCGTCTAGTAAAGTGCCCCAGGAGTTCAGGAGAACTGCTTCCAGCGGCTTCCCTGGTGGAGAGGGGGCTGGGAAAGATGCCACAGGAGAGCCTGTAAGATGTTATGAGCGGTGCCTGGAAGGCCACACTATGCTCTTCATTGGTCCCAGTAAGGGAAAGTGCAAGGCTTTCCCAAAAGAGCAGGAAGGAGTGAGCTCCCAGGCTGGTCATGGCTGTGGGCACAGAGAGCAGAGCAGAGGATTTTACTGAGCAGGTGAGAGAGAATGAAAGTTATGTTGTAAGCTGGTGTTTCAGATGCTTTGAAAGAAGACTGGACACATAATGCAAAAATCACAACCCAGTATCAAGAACTTGGCGTTAAGATGGGGACAGCGGGAAAAGGAGAAGGATGGATTGCACGAAGTCAGAAGTGCCTACAATTCTAAAGTTACGAGGGGTAACACTTAATGCACATAAAGACTTGAGGAAGGACGAGCTCTGAAAGAGAATCCTGAGTTTCATGTTAGATCTACTGAGTCTGAGGTGGGGCAAGAACATGAAAATGAAAATATTGAGCTAGGACTTGGAAGAGCTGGAGGGGAGATGTAGACTGGGGAGTCACATACGCAGGGATCAGAGTGGAAGCTACGAGTGAATGAGACGCTTGGGAGAAAAAATCTGGACAAAAAGAACAAGGGCCCAAGGACCAAACTTTGGAGAAATGCGAAGGGAAAAAGGCTTTTGTAAAAAGTGGGCAGAAAAGAAACATAGTGAGGTGCCAACAGATGAAAAGGTGTTCATTTGAGCGGAAAGGTTAAGGAGGGTAAGAAAAGATTCAGGAATTTAGTAATGACGTTTAATGAGGACTCGAGTGTGCTGGTAAAGTGGGCTAAGGTCAATCACAGAGGCTGAAGAGTGAACACAGCAGACTGAACAGTGGGCACGGACTATGTGCAATGACAGATAATCCACAGAAAACACCCACTACAGTCTGCAGGAAGCATCTGTGCGTCTTCTTGCTGCGAACACCTATGCATTTTGTATTCAAGACGACTATAGTTCATCTTTTTGCTCTAAGCCTTTTTAAAAATGTAATGGTGACTGGTTATATTTCATCACATCCCCTTCCTGACCTGACCCCTGATCCTGCGTGTGTGATGTAGCTGGCCGTGCAGACAGTACCATGCAGCATGAAAGCAGAACACCTAGCGATCGTGGGGAACGCGGACCTGCTCGAGCTCTCAGGGCTAGGGAGGGGCCAGGCTGGAACCCAGCAGTCTGGTTAGTTAGCCTCACCCGCCCAAAAGCGATGCACGTGAGACCAACACTGGCTGGTCACTTAGCTTCCTAAGAGAATGCGGGGCTTGCACGTAGCTGAGTTAGGAAAGCAGCTGTGAGGGTGGTCTCATGGGCCTCTTTCCTGACATCTTTCTCCACTGTTTTCTATCTAGTTTGGATGGAGGTAAGGCCAAGATAATGAGAAGGGATTCCTCTCATTTCTCTCCTTTAACTGAGGACCCTACATGTAAAGGGAGAAGTCTCATAAATGTAAAAATAGAAAGCCTACAGGAGCCAAATGGGATTTAACGGTGATAGTCACAGCACAAAAATCCCAGCTCACCAACCCTAAAATCTTTGTTTCATTTTGAATGTTCAGGGCTGTGATCTAAATATAACTTAGACAACTGCAGACACCATCTAAAAAAGCAACAATGAACACAGGATGTTCAATGCGTGCCCTGAGCAATGGGCCTGGGAGAATCTTGACTCTAACTATGCTCCGCACGATCAGGGGGCCGAACAGGTCCTTTGAGATCATTGACTAATCCTCCTCAGTCTTCTTAGGAGGAAACTGAAGAATGGCAGTGAAAAAAGAAAAGGGGAACTTGTGTCCTTACTCCGTGCTCGGAGGCTCACGCACGAGCTCACCTAGCCCGCTTTATGAAGGATGCATTACGACCACCATTTTGCAGATGGAGAAGCTGGCACGGACAGTCTCAGGTACTGTCCAAGTGGCCGGACAGGCTGGAATCTGGTGTGGGGCTGGCCGTCCTGCTGGAGGCTGGGCAACTAGTCCCAGCCTAGCATTTGTGATAGAAGTGTCAACGTTTCAGAGAAGGAAATCATAAGACAACTGAGACATGATCTGCCTTATAGCCTTTTTATAACAAGGCAGGCAGGTAAAAAGACAGTAAAATAGTTCCAGTTGCTTAAGTTTTGGAAAAGACCATTTTATAATGTTACTAAGATCTTACTGAAGGTTGACTTATAAATACTACCAATCACATAACTGAAGAGCAGATTGGTTAAGTGTCTTTTCTTTGTGTGGAAAATCTAGAATTTATAAACTTAAAAACTGAGTTTTCTAGAAATAATAATGCAGCTTTGTAACAATTACCAGTTTTTGGTGAAAATACAGGTTTCCACAGACCAATTATAGTTATAAGCTCTGTTCTTCTGCTTCAATGCTTTCTTCCTAAAATATGAAGAAGTAAAGAGAAAGATAACATTGCTTCCCTTCTATAGAAAGAGGCTACTTACCTTTTTTCCTCCTTTTAATATGAAATTAGAATTCTGGAATTTAGATAAATTACAGCTGAAGAATGATCATTACTTTTTTTTTGGTCTAGATATTATTTGTTTTCATTTACTTTTGTCTTGAATAATAGTCAGCAATTGGAAATTAGGCTAGGAAAGCCATATTATGGGAGAGAAAAAAACAAAATCAAGCTCTCTGCTGCCCTCTGCATGGGATATCGTGAAATGCAATTGCCAACCTACTTTTTTTTCAGCTTTTTAATTATGTTTGTAAGGACCTTCTATAGATGGCTACATAATCTTAATCTGTAAAGAAGTAAGGTCACAGCACAATTTGTTTCTTCGGCCCTTGTATGTAGCTCTCATGTTTTATGTTACTAAATTAAACATATGTTTAAAAATCATTTAAGTGTATGAAAAGTTTCCATAGTTCACAAGAAATATTTTAAGGGCTTTTTCTAAATATAAGAAAACCATGTTTCACTTTAGGAGTGCCTGGGTGGCTCAGTCAGTTAAGCATCCAACTTCGGCTAAGGTACTGATCTTGCGGTCTGTGGGTTCGAGCCCCGCATCCTGCTCTGCACTGACAGCTCAGAGCCTGGAGCCTGCTTCAGATTCTGTGTCTCTCCCCGTTCCTCCCCCACTCATGCTTGCTCATTTGCTCTCTCTCTCTCAAAAATAAACAAACATTAAAAAAATGAAAAAAACAACTATGTTCCACTTTAAAACTCTCGAATTCAAGATTACAAATAACTACTTACTAGTATCTCACTAAAAATAGCTCAGTTAAAAACAGAATTTTAAATCTTACTAAAAAAGGAGGCCTTGATTCAAATATGAAATGGAACTTCTAAAAAACCAGAGTTCCAAAATATTTAGTAACCAGTTAAAAATAACAAAAAAGGCAGTTCTACTTGGACAAGATGAGCAAAAAAGAAATTAGCAATATATTTATATGAAGATTTGAGTTTTAAAAAATCATTTGGATTAAAAATTTAGCCATCTCCAAGCTTTACTAAGAACTTGGTTCAGAAAAAGATCGATTCAGGTCTCTATCCTATTAGAAAGGCTATATAAACAGAATCTCAGACTAAGAAGTTTGCTATTATCAAAACCATGGTTCTTTTTTTGCAGTAATGATACAAACAGCAAATAAAGGGAGGTAATGGTGACTTTTATGTCAAGCACATCGAATAACAAATAGCTTCCAGTACAACGGAAGATCACCTGTGCCTGTGCCAGGAGGCTGAGCAGGACTTTCCGCACTTCCCCCAAACTCAGCAGGGGCCCAGACCTGAGGACGAACGGCACTGTGTGCTGTGCCCAGGACCGTACCTCCTAGCCCACCGTCCCTTCAGTCGTTACGGGAACCCCCTGCACCAGGCGGCTCTTGCTTCCCACTATGGGCTTCCTGGATAGTGGAGTGCGGCATTTACACGTGTAGCCTGGTAGTGTGAGAAGTCTATACCCCACTTAATCCGGTGACGAATGGAACACAGGAACTGGTGAGTAAAAGCTCCCTCTTTGGTCCCTTGACAAGACAATTTTGCAGTGTATCTTACATGGCTCTTCAGAAGAGCCCCGGGACCACACCTCAAAATAGACGGTCAAGGAGCTCAGGTCTCAGGCTGATTTCTGGAGACTGTAGCTTGTCCCTTTGTGCGAAAACGTCTGCAGAGATGGTAGCTGGTCACGACATATAAGCCCCTGTGACAGACTGGATTTAGAGGAGTGCACGAGCACATCTGAACAGTACAGGGGCGTACAGTACCCTCCTCCACACACCCTCCCCCCACCCCTTATTTGTTAGTTGCACTACATACCAATTGCGCGTTCTGTTCGAGGGCTTCTCGAGTGCTTCACGAGTGTACAGCCTGAAGACAGGAGGGTGTATATACCCCACGGGGCCATGTGAACCCACAAGGGCCAGGGCCAGCGGGGTCCTTCCCTCCACCTGTGCGGATGCTCTGCAGGGGTCCTCAGGGGCCTGGGTGCCAAGTCAACAACTCACCATGGAACTGGCATTTCCTCCTCTTCCCAGTCCCTTATTCCCTGCCCCCCAAAATATCGGCATATAAGCTTCGCCTCAGGTGCCACTTTCTGGGAGGAACCCAGATTATGACACCCATATTTTTTTTTTTTTTAAATATTTTTATTTATTTCTAGGAGAGAGAGAGAGAGAGACAGCGTGAGCAGGGGAGGGTCAGAGAGAGAGGGAGACACAAACTCTGAAGCAGGCTCCAGGCTCTGAGCTGCAGTCAGCACAGAGTCCGACGCGGGGCTCGAACCCACAAACCGCGAGATCATGACCTAAGCGAAAGCCGGAAGCTTAACCGACTAGCCACCCAGGCGCCCCAAGACACCCATATTTTTAATCTGAGGAGGCATCCGCAAGTGGCACCAGCCACCAGCTGAGGTGAGAGAAACCTATCATGGGCTGTGGAGGGGGAAGACTGTGTTTCCATCATGACTCCCTGCAGGGCTTACTTATTAGAGAGCTGATCAGGGAATGCACCATCCATACCCCCTACCGCCATCCCCACTTCATCAGAAAAGAACTGAGAAATAAATCTGTTGGAGCTGGGGCCTGTCATTTTCATGAAATGAGACCACTCTCTCGGCTCTGCCAGCCTTCCTTCCCCGAGGGACTTTCAGGAGAGCAGGCAAGAAGACACACACCCTGCATGAATTTCTGATTCCTTTGGTACAAAGAATAGAGGTGAGATTGAGGAGATGGCCTTGCTGGGATGACTGCATCCAGGTGGACAAAACCCAGTAGGTATGAAAGGGTGCAGGTATGCTCCTTGCCAGAGGTCATCCAAAAGATGTGGCTCATCCTGCCAAGAGACTATTAATACCTAGGGGGGCTGCACAGGAGCGGATCCTGTGAATGCCTAAGGGGGTTTCACAGGGGATGGATAGCAGCATTTGATGGAGACATTGCTCATGTCATCTCATCCGGTAAGGTAAAGAGATTTTATCCTGTTTCTACTCCTTTCTCCTTGTCTAACATAGAGGAGTCTGGGTTTCGAAGAAGTGGGAAGGAGACATATGCAATGAACGGTCTATATGTCTCTACCCATTTCTAGGGTCACAGACAGATAAAATCTATGCCTCCACTGGAATTTAAGCTTCATGAGGGCAAAGACTTTGTTTTGTTCTCTGTGTCTAGCACATAGTAGGAGCTCAGTAATATAGGAAGCAAGGAAGGAACGGAAGGAAGGAGGGAGGAAGGAAGCAGGTCAGCCAGATGTGCTGAAGAGTGGAGAAGAGCTATGAATCAAATTTGAGATTAAAGTTTTATCATTAAATACAGAAAACAGAGGCTTAGAATGGTTACATAATTTACACAAGGTCACACAAATAGTAACAACTGGTTAAGTTCACAGGTTTGCAATTTCTAAACAATCTTTACTGGCCCTAGCATAACTTCAATTTATTTATTTATTTATGTATTTATTTCTTTGGTATTAGTTAACAGAGCAAACAGAAGGAGATGTTAAAAGGAATATAAGTGATATCCCTAGAAATGTTAACAGAGGACAATACATCAAGGAAAATAAATACTATGGGAAAACAAAGGAAAAATTAGAGATCTTGGAAATAATTTTAAAAATTATCAAATTTTTATCTACTGCTAAAATAGAAATGTCAATAGGCTAATTAGCTGAATAACCACTAGTGAGGAATTAGCAAGCTAGAAAATGAAGTTGAGGAATTCTCCCAAAAAACAGCATACAAGATTAAAGAGATGGAAACAACAAAAGAGAGTTAATAAACATTAATTCCAGATTTTCCAAAATCTTCCTGAGTTCTAGAGGCAGAATGTAGAGTGAGAGGATGAAAATAATCTAAAAACAAGAAAATTTCACAAGGCATTTCTGAAATATAATTCTTTACAATTAGAGGGTCCAAAAAATGCCAAACAGCATGAAAAAAAATTTAACTAAAATTCTCAAACTGTAAAAATACCAAATAAATTATCCCACCAAGAGACAAAAACGATACTGAAAAACAAAACAGCAACATACATAATAAACCAGAGGGAAGTATCCATACGACATAAAGGACTCAAGTTACTTTTTTCCCTTTTTCCTCGCATTAAAAATCCCATGATGAAATGTACATAAAATTTATCACTTTAACCACTGTAAAGGGCACAGCACAGTAGTAGAGCTCAGAAGCCGTAAGTACACTCACATCGTTGTGTAACCATCACCTCCTTCATCTTCCTGTGTCAACTTCCCACATGGAAACTCTGTATACACTAAGCTTTAACTACCATTTCCCCTTTCTCCAGCCCCAGGTAACCACCATTGTATTTTCTACCTCTATGAATCTGACTCATCTAGATACTTCATATAAGCAAAATAATACATTTGTCCTTTTGTGTCTGGTTTATTCTGTTTAGGGTAATGTTTTCAGGGCCCATCCATATTGCAGCATATATCAGAATTCAATTCCTCTTTAAAGATGAATATTCTGTTGTATGTATATACCACATCTTGTTTATTCATAGGAAATTTCTTTGCATTCCTAGTTTGTTGGCTGTTTTTTTTTTTAATCATGAAAGGGTGTTGGGTTTTGTTTAATGCTTTTTCTGCATCAATTGAAATGATCATGAGGCTTTCTCCTCAATTCTGTTAATGTGGGATTATTACATTCATTGGTTTTTATCTGTTGAACCATCCTTGCATGCCAGGAATAAATCTCACTTGGTCTTAGTATATAATTCTATTAATATGCTGGGTGCATTTTGCTAGTATTTTCTTGAAGATTTCCACATTGACACTCATAAGGGATATTGGGCTATAGTTTTCTTTTTTTTTTTGTAGTATCTTTGGCTTTGGTATCAGGGCATTGCTGGTCTCACAGAGTAAGTTAAGAATTGTTCCCTCCTCTTCGATATTTTGGAAGAATTTGAGAAGGATTGGTGATAATTTCCTTTACATGTTTCTCAGAATTCACTAGTGAAGCCATCTGGTCCATGGCTTTTCTTTGTTGGGAGGTACTTTGATTACTTATTCAATCTCTTTAATATACAGATCTATTCAGATTATCTCTATGATTCAGTCTTGTTGGTCATATATTTCTAGGAATTTGTCCTCTTCACCCAGGTTATGCAATCTGTTAGTGTAAAACTGTTCACAGTTCTCTCTTATAATCCTTTTTATTTCTGAAAATTAGTAGTTTTATTTCTAAAATTTTATTTCTGAAAATTAGTATGAGAGACATAGCAACAGTTCCCCCTTGTGCACAAGGAGGAGATATATGGCAGCATTATTTTTAATGTAGAAAAAATGGAAAATACACTAAAGGGCCACTATCAAGGGAACGGTTAAGTAGATTACGGTAGTCTATACTATGGAATACAACACGGCAACCAAAAAAGAATAAGGTAGCCTTATATAGTAATGACAAGAGATAAAGAGAAAAAAGCCAGCTGTAGCACACGTACATGACCATATATAGGTCACCATTATATATAATGTGTGAAAGTGTGTAAATAAACAGAAAAGAACCTGAACACAACAAATAGTAACTGGTTACTTCAGAGGATGAAGGTGATACAAGGAAACTTAAAAAAGAAAAAAAAAAAAAAACCACCAGTTTTTAAAAAATTTTTGAACAAGGGCAGTGCATTCTTGTATTACTTTTATAATTAAAAAGCAGACACAAGCATTTAAATGCACAGAGCAGCCTAGGAATGATTTATAGTGGTCTAGGAATAATTAAGCTTAAGGATAAACAGCTCTGGATACTTCAATAGCTTCTCGGAGCACTATCAGGAATAACTGTTTTACATTTAACTTTTATGTTTTTGGCTAAGAACCATTTTCATATATCTATCTTCTGTTCCTCTTGACTTTCATCACCTATCCCAGCAGCTGGCTTTATTTTTGGACCTCTGTCAAAAAGAGAAATGATGTTTTATTGTATTATCTTAAGGGTGGCCAGTAGGGATAAAAAGTTGCATCAAAATGCAAGACAGACGGCAGTAAGCTAGACTTACTCCTAAGTTAAGCCACTAGGTGTTAGCCTGCCAGCTGGCTTCAAACTCTTCAAATCTGTGCCTGAGAATAATGGCCAATTACCAGTCATGGTTCTAAGAGGTGGGTTTCTCAAAAGTGAGATTTTATTAGACCAGGAACTGACAAAAGACTATAATTCTAAACAATCCCAAATGCTTTCAAAATAATTTACTAGGAATAATATATAGAACTCATTATGTTTAACCTAAAACTTACAAAATATACCAATACTCAAAGTATAACCCTTCAATAAAGAAGGGTAAGAAAATGAGATCCCTAAATCTGAACATTCTGAAAAAGAACAAACCATTTGTATATTTTAGAACATTTCTTTTGAAGTGTTCTGTTTTTTGATCACTGATGACTTTCAGAGTTAAAGAACTTTAGTCATAAAATATGACACAGTATTACTCATCCCAGTATTATTTTATATTAATAAAGTAAAAAGTCACTTTGGACTCTTCCTATCTGAAGAAAAGGGGACAGTTATGGTTGCTAACAAACGGCAGAGAAACACCTTAGGAAAACAAATACTGTGTTCCTCTTCAAAAATAATTTTATACATAATGTAGCAGTAAGGCAAACTGATAAAAGTTTTACTTAGAGACAAATATGATAACCAACCACAATTAACAAATCGCCAATGATCTACTACATGACAATTTGTTAACAGCAGTATTAAATTCTTAATGTGAGATATCCAAAATCAAAATACAGAACACAGTGCTCATGTTACATGCTTATCTAAGTCCAAAGTCTTATTTCATTCATTTGATCTATACTACTTTATCTGTTCCTTCATTAAATATTTACCAGGCATCTATTATGTGTCAGGTCATGTGCTAGGTGACTGAAGTATAGAGGTAAATAAAATAATGGCTCCCAGCAACAGGAATCAAAAGATCATACAAACTGATGATATTTAGCTTATTACATAATAACTGCTGTATTTCAATGAAAGGTCAGGCAAAAAAGACAGGGCTGGGGGAGTCAGCAGAGTATTTGTTTCATGGTGTGTTTCTGGGGAGAGAGAAAACTTTAAGAATGTCACATTCTAGGGGCGCCTGGATGGCTCAGTCAGTCAGGTAGGTGTCCAACTTTGGCTCAGGTCATGATCTTATAGTTTGTAGGTTCAAGCCCTGCATCAGGCTCTGTGCTGACAGCTCAGAGCTCGGAGCCTGCTTCAGATTCTGTGTCTCTCTCTGCCCCTCCACTGCTTATGCTCGCTCACTCTCTCTCTCTCTCATTCTCTCTCTCAGTAAACAAACGTTAAAAAAGTAAAAAAAAAAAAAAAAAAAAAAAAAAGAGAATGTCACATTGTCATGGTTTTCAGCCGTGGCTGTACCTAAGAATCACACGGACATCTTCAGAAACAAACACAAAATGCAGATGTTCCCAGGTCCCACCATCGCCCATCCTCACTCCCCTGCCCCCCGACTCGGGGGGCCTGGGACAGGGCTTGGCCGCACACCTCCTCTCCCAAAAGCTCCCCAGGGGACTCTGACCTGCGCCGGAAGTGAGCCATCATTTTCAAGGTATAAATACAGCTTAATGCTACTGTGATTATTAGAACTTCATTGCTGACCCTCTTTCCTCCTCATGAAATCTCACTTGCTCCTTCTCTATTCGTTTCCCTACCGGAGGGCTCATGGGAGCGTTTTGGGTGGGGGGGGGGCGGATACAGGGAGAAGGTAGGACTCTGGGAAGGGCTCCTGGAGATAATGGCTGTGTGGGGACAGGCAGGCATTCTCCAGGCAAAGAAAAGGAGTACGGATGGACGCACGAGGGAAAGGGAACAGGAAGTACGGTAAGAGAGATTCTGCAGAGACAGAGGAGGGGACCCGTCATAATGTCGCATGAGACACATGTCCTATGGGATTACATGTCACATAAGACAGTTGGGTTTTATCTTTAAGGCAATGAGTGGCTACTGAAAGAATTTAAGCAAGGTACTGAAAAGACCAAAGAAACATCAATATGGCATCAGAAAGAGGCTATAGGCAGGGAGGCCAGTTACAAGGCTGCATTTCAAGATGCAACCTGATAAAAGGATCTGAAAATCGGGACTATGATCTGGCTTAAAGATTCAGATTAGGAGTCATCCGTTACAGATAGTGAATCTGGCGAGGGAGTGAGCTCTCCGAAGAAAGATCATTACATAAAAGGAAACAAGAGATGAACCCAGAACTGACTGCTCTTCTCATCTTCACAGCCACCACTCCTGCCCCAGGCCTCCCTGCCCGGGGCCAGGCCCTCAGGGACCGGCACTTTCTACAGAGCTGGAGGGACCGTGCTGCGGAAAATCGGTTCCAGAACCCACAGTGTTGTTCCCGTTGATTTTCACACATGAACAAACTCTTGAGCTCATCATTTTCAGCCCTCAAATTAAGTGGCCAATGAACCCTCTGTACTACTTCATTTCTTAGTTCATCCTCCTATATTTATAAAAGAACTTTTTTAACGTTTATTTATTTTGAGAGAGAGAGAGAGAGGGAGACAGAGTGCAAGCAGGGGTGGAGAGAGAGGGAGACACAGAATTCCAAGCAGGCTTCAGGCTCCGAGCTGTCAGCAAAGAGCTGGACAAGGGGCTCAAACTCACAAACTGTGAGATCATGACCTGAGCCAAAGTCAGATACTCAACTGACTGAGCCACCCAGATGCACCATTCCTCATATTTTTCTTTGGTTCTTTCAAAATAATTTGTTTATCATTCCTTACACATAACTTATTTTAATTCTTGGCATCTGCCGACGCTTCTTCTCTACCTGGGATGGTTTTCCCCGGTTCGTGTTGGCTTTCATAAAAACCCAGCTCCAAATCAGAACTTCCCCAAATCTTCTATTTCTCCCTCCCATTCCTCCTCCTAACACCATCATCTTCAAGTGTAGTCTATGCAGGTATGGTTCTGTCAGAAGCTCTTGTTTCCTGCCTGTAAGCAGTCTCATCTGTAAGTTTAAGTATAGGACCTGGAACACTGTGTGCTCCATAAATGTTTGTGGAATTAAAAAAAGATAAATAAAAGAAAGAATTTATACCAAACCCTAGTGAGGTTTTGAGTATACAAAGAGATTATTCAATAAATAATTTCAAAATCATTCTTATCACAGTTGTACATGATTCTTTAGGTTTGGAATAAATAGAGACTATGTATCATAGGATGCAGTTGGGTTTGGTTAATGTAACCAAACTTTTATAAGGATTTCTTTCTTTAATATAATTCCTCAATTTGAAGAATAATAGTTTATGTTATATATACATATATGTACTATATATATAACTATTATCCCAAACTTGATGAATTTTGAAGGACAATAAAAGCTTATCTTTGGGGCGCCTGGGTGGCTTAGTCAGTTAAGCGTCCGACTTTTGCTTAGGTCATGATCTCGCGGTTCGTGGGTTTGAGCCCCGCGTCAGGCTCTGTGCTGACTGCTAGCTCAGAACCTGGAGCCTATTTCAGAGTCTGTGTCTCCCTCTCTCTCTGACCCTCCCTGCTCACTCTCTCTCTCTCTCTCTCTCTCCTAGAAATAAGTAAAAATATTAAAAAAAAAAAAAGCTTATCTTTGGGCTAGTGAATGAGTATTAGTATCAGTTCATAACATATGACCTATCCTCAAAATTATAGCATTTCAAATAATTCTAGTAAATTCAATGTCAGTAAAATCTGCTAACATTATATTAGGTTTAGAAGAAAGCTGAATTTGCCTTTTATCACACTGGGAGACGTAACTCTGGGACTAAGGTGGTAGTAGTGATACAGGTTTACAATCTTTCCAAATCCCTCCATAAAAACATACAGAACAACAAAACCAAACCCCAGAGTCACAGTGTACAGCACCAGGTAATAGGGTACACATCCCCGTGAATCCCAAATACAAGTTACTGTGGCTTAGCCACTAACAGCTGACTATAAGACCTCGATGGCATCAGCAGAGATAAATGAAGCAGCTGCCGTGTCTGAGCAGAGAAGAATCCCAAAGCTAGGAGCAGCTACCCACTGCAAGGGGAGGCAGGCCGCTGGGAGCAGAGGAACTGAAACTGGAAGGTGTTTCATCTACTCAAGGGGGGCAGGAAGGGGTTCACGGCTGGAACACGCGAGCTTAGAAATGTTCAAAGCTCCCTGCCAAGACACAGCCCTGCACTACGGTGCAAGCTCTGGGCACAGATTTCTGGGAACAGTAGAGTGGAACAGAGGTGACAGATACACGGGAAAGAACAAGTTCAGATAAAAGCTGAGGAGGAAAACAGGTCCTGGAGAACTCAAAGTATACCTGTATTTATCATTTCTGAAAGACAAGAGAAGAGGAAGCTGTAGAGTCTGAAAGCTAGAAAAGCTCTCCAGACTCCCTCTTCCTTTCTAAAACTATTTTCACATAATAATGACCAAAAGAAAAGAAACGGTCAAATCCCATATGAGGTTTTCGTAACAAAAAAATATAAGGGAAAAAACAATACCCCTACAAAAAATAAAACCATGGTAGAAAAACATGCTCACAAAAATTCTATCATATTCCAAAATTAGCTATAAAAGAACATAACTCAGAATTAAAAGTGGTAAAATTAAGGAAAGAGTTAGAAATAAAAGAAAATATCCAAAACTTGAAATCAGACAAAAAGAATGCCTGAATGTCCTTTCAATGGATTATCTCATTTTCTAAGGCCATGTACCTTTAGTCTGATTCCCTATCTGTTACTGATTAGGTTTTCTGCAACTCTGTAAGGGTAGACGTGAACTGCAGGATACCGACAGCAATGCACACACATTTCGCAGGCAGAGCTGGAGATGAGGACATTAATCTGTTTGCATCTAATTTAATTTAGCAATCTTATTCCACCATTCTTTCTTTCGGTAATTGGAAGACTTCAGTGTTTCCTATAGTTGCGACTGGCTTTACCTTCTGTTAGTTCACTCATTAAAATGTTAATTAAATTTTGACAGGTCTTCTCCCTTTAAAGTATAAAAAAAAAAAAAAAAGGCAGCTGGAGCACCTTGCACAGCGAAACAGAAAACCCAGCCCACCACGTGAGGAAGCGTGTCTCCCCGCACACGTTCTGTCTGTCAGACAGCAACAAAGCGGACGGCTATGGGACCCCCATGGTATCAGCATCTGTGCACAAAGGAGAGAAGGGAAGGCAACTGGGCTTCTCCAACAGCCCTGAGAACAGGGGAGCCACTCACTGGCCTCCAGGCTGGACAGCAGTCTAACCTGGTAGGGTCCCATGATCAAATTCTCAGGCTGAGGGCAGGGACCCTGACAAGCAATAAGGTTAGCGGTCTGGGCCATTTAAACCTGGAAACGAACAGCACTCTGAGAACCGCTAGGAGTACGGTCCAAGCAGTGAACAGGGTATTAGAGGCAAAGACCAGAAACAGTTCAGATATAAAAAAGAGGGGGCAGAAAAGAAAGGTCTCAGTAAGCATGAGACTCTATTGTTAAAAACCAATGAGTGGCTCAGTCAGTTAAACGTCTGACTCTTGATTTCAGCTCGGGTCACGATCTTGCAGTTCCTGAATTTGAGCCCCGCATAGGGCTCTACACTGCAACATGGGGCCTGCTTGGGATTCTGTCTCTCTGCCCCTCCCCTGTCCGTGTTCTCTCTCAAAAATAAACAAACTTTAGGGGCACCTGGGTGGCTCAGTCAGTTGAGCGTCTGACTTCGGCTCAGGTCATGATCTTATGGTTCGTGGGTTCGAGCCCCACATCGGGCTCTGTGCTGACAGCTTAAGAGCCTGGAGCCTGCTTCAGATTCTGTGTCTTCATCTTTCTCTGCCCTTCCCTTGCTTGCACTCTCTCTCTCAAAAATAAACATAAAATTTTTTTAAAAAATAAACTAAAAAAAACAAAACCAAAACCATTTCATGAAGACAACAGAAGAGGGAGCTCTGGAGCAATGACCTGAACAAGGGCTACCACGGCCCATTCCTCTCCCCTGGACCAAAGAACTCACTGCATTTAAAAAAAGAAAAACAGAAAAGAATTATGAATCCCCCTTAAAGCTATTATAAGAATACAGAAAATGTGAAATGGAATAATTTGTCTATAGCATAAAATAAAAAAGAAAATTAAAGAAGCTATGAAAGAACATCAAACTCAAAATTAGGTGGGCACAGAAAGGAAGATGTGAAATGAGGGGATAGAACTAAAAAAATTATTTCAGAACAAAAAAATCTGTCTACTGCATTAAGAGAAAAAGACAAAAAGAAGACAAGTTTAGGGGCGCCCGCGTGGCTCAGTCGGTTGAGCATCTGACTTTGGCTCAGGCCATGATCTCATGGTTCGTGGGTTTGAGCCCCGCGTCAGGCTCTGTGCTGACAGCTCAGAGCCTGGAGCCTGTTTCAGATTCTGTATCTCCCTCTCTCTCTCTGCCCCTCCCCTGCTCACACTGTCTCTCTCTCTCAGAAATAAATAAAACGTTAAAAAATAAAAAGAAGACAAGTTTAAAAATGAAAAAGATACATAAAGAGATGAAAAATATTTTGAAAGAAAGTGATAAATATAAAAAGATTTTAAAAGTCTAAGTATAAAGGGCAGGGAGAGAAGACAAAACAGTGGAATAGAAAAAAATGACAAAAACTGTAAGAAGAGATGTTCCTAAAATAAAAGATGACTCAAAAGTATATATTTAGTGTAACTCTTCAACAGTGGCACTTTATGCAGAAAACAACAGAGTGAAATGTTTACTTATCCAAGGAAAGAAAACATGAGTCATGGATTTCATATCCCTTCAAACTACCCTTCAAGTCTAATGACTGCAGACACACCGAAGTGGACGTTCAGCAATTCCCGTAATCCTGTTCCCATTAACAAGGCATCTGCATCTACTCCACTCTAGAACAGTGGTCAGCAAACTCTCTGCAGAAGGCCAAGTAGCAAATATTTCAGTCTTTGTAGGTCAGATGGTCTCTGTCACTGCCACTCAACCTCTGCCACTGCAGTGTTTTAAAAAGAAGCCATTAACAATACAGGTGACTCAATGAGCAGGTCATATATGGCTCGTGGACCACAGTTTGCCGACCCCTTTGCTAGGAAGCGAGCTGCAGGAAACCCACAACGTAGGAAGGCATGGACATAAGGTGCTGAGCATTCAATATATATTTACCTGTAGAATTAAAGCCTAAATAATGGTTATCAGGGTACACAGCACAGTTTGTAATGCCTATGTGCTCTGTTCTTTTAGATACAGTAAAAACTATTAAGAAGTGGGAGAATGGTGAATGTACTTTCAAGGTAAAATAAGCATTCAATATTTTAAATGTATTAATGTAGAATAAAGAGATATTACTTAATTTTATTAATAGGAGAGGAGAGGAGGGAGAAGAGGTGTTAGTCGATTAAAATATGCTCATGGGGGGGCGACTGGGTGGCTTAGTCAGTTAAGCGTCTGACTTTAGCTCAGGTCATGATCTCATGGTTCGTGGGTTTGAGCCCCGCATTGGGCTCTGTGCTGACTGCCAGCTCAGAGCCTGGAGCCTGCTTCAGATTCTGTACCTCCCCCTCTCTCTGACCCTCCCCTGCTCACGCTGTCTCTCTCTCTCAGAAATAAATAAAACATTAAAAAAAAAAAAAAGTAAAATATGCTCATAGGAATAAACCAATTTATAAGAGCTAAAAAAAGGGGAAATTGAAGGCAAAAATAACCAAAAGAACAAAAACATGAACCTTACTAAATATGGAAAGAAATATGAAAGCAAAAACACACAAGTAGAACAAACAAGGAAAGAATAAAAAGAACACATAATGAAAGACAACATGCCACTGTTTGGCCAGGAATGTGAAATATACAAATATATATGCAACTGCTTATATTTTAAAAAGTAAAAGAATCAACCATAAAATTAAAAAAGAAAGAAAGGATTTTGTACGAAAGGAATAAGAGCCAGGAATAGAAACAAGAATCTTGTGGAACTGACTTTGAAATTCCATACAATTTTATTACATGATTAGGAAAAAAATGAAGTTTAAAAAGTAGTAGTTCATAACAATAAAAAGGAACAAGTCGGTTTCTGGCATAATTAATTACACATAGAAAAGTCCCAGTTCAATAATTTAATAACACGGTAATTTGTGTATACTTACTGTAACTTATAAGTAAAAATAAAAAAGTAAAAAATAAAACATGAAATGTTTTCAGTAGTCGTCTCATTTATAGCACTGCAGTAGTGATTTGCAGTAATGTAGACTGCTCTGAACTGTGAGTAAGTCAAGTGAGTAATTATGTCAGTGTCCCGAAGACTGAGATTTTGGTGAGGCCGAGAGATCTAGATAGTAAGGTTGATGCAAATGAGTAAAAATACTTTTATCTTGGATTTGAAGTATCAGTATAAACTAATTATTTTTTTATCTGAAAAAATGATCTACATTTCCTATCTCCGTCCATTAAAAAGGCACAGAAACAAGAATCAATACAGCAGCAAGGAGTGTTTATAACGCCCTGGTATAAGCCTCTACCACTTCCCACGGAAGCCAGGGTTTTAGAAATGACTACTGATTCCAGGTGGAGCAGAAACAATGACGACAACAAGGGGCGCCCGGGGGCTCAGTCGGGTGAGCATCCGACTTCGGCTCAGGTCACGATCTCACAGTCTGTGGGTTCGAGCCCCGCATCGGGCTCTGTGCTGACAGCTCAGAGCCTGGAGCCTGCTTCGGATTCTGTGTCTCCCTGTCTCTTTGTCCCTCCCCTGTTCATGCTGTCTCTCTCTCTCTCTCAGAAATAAATTTAAAAAAAAATAAATAAAAAAAAAAACATTAAGAAACAACAACATCAAAATGTCCAAGTGGGCCTGGAATAACTTGTCACCTGGGAGAAAAGGAGGCTGGGCTTACGTGTCTAGATATAAGGTGAAGGTCATGTCAAAAGGATACAGGAAATCAATACATTGCATTCCTTAAATTTACATTATGCTGTATGTCATTATGCTGTATATCTTAAAACTGGGTGGAAAAGGGACATAGTGAGCCATCCTGACGCAGCATCCAGTAGCCAAAGACGGGATAATTTAAGCACTGTAAGAGTACTAACTGAAATGGATCAAAGCACAACACATGCACAAATATCCCTAAGTTCATAATCATAAAAAAAAATCATTAATTACTTTTAGAGAATTTTAATGAATAAAACTCATTACTTTTGAAAACTGATAAAGGAATCAAGCATGTATCCTACCTTTAGTATAAGTAAGTACCTCACAATAATCAAATGGTTGATGAGGGAAGCTTTCTTTTCATGGAAGTATTCCAGTTAATAAAGGTGACGTGATCAAGGCACAATATCCACTTAGCAACCTTCAATGAATAAATAAATCTAGGCAATGATAATTAATTCTGATAACAGCACAAAAAGATATTATATACCTCTCAACGGAAGTACACAGCTCAAAGCAATCTCGAGATCTATCCATTTAATAAAATAAAGAAAAGAGGGACAAAAGAAATATCATGGAGCTATGGAAAGTTCTACACATTATTTCTTCTTTGACAACAGAAAGCTGCAAGGAAACAAAAAAGCTAGAGAGAGAACCTACAGATTAAACCCAAAGAACCTATTAAGAGACATAATCACAACGTATGGACGTTATTATGAATTCCAACTCCAAAAGACAAAATGCACAAAACGAAAACAGAAAAAAGTGTAAGACAAGTCAATGGAAATGTGAGCACCAAATCTGATGACACAAAGAAAATGATACAACCTGAAGGATTTGCTTCAAAATAACCCAGGGGCGAGTAGGCGAGTAGTTGGATAAATGAGCGTGATTTGATCATACGGTAGTAACTGCGGAAGGTGGGGTAAACAAGAGGAGTATGTCTCAGTAGATGGGACCACGGATTTTACAGTGGCAAACCACGAATACTGTCCTATTTCTGTACATGATCTGAGTTGAAGCCTACCTAAAAAGGGTTGCCATTTCATCCTTTTTCTTTCTTTGAATACAACATTTTAAAATGTAACTAAAAACGGTTCTGCAAAAAGTCTAACACTTAAAACACACAATTCTTCCATAAAGACATTATGTATGTATGCGCATATGCGCGGCGCACGCACACGCGCACACACACACACACACACACACACACACACACACACACACACTGGCCCTGCTGGATCTGGTAAAATGCTGATGCGCCGACCTATAAAATACCTTGTCTTTAAAAAGAAGTAGCAGCTGTCATCATTAAACATGATGCCAAACATTTAAAAAAAATCTCACAACATATATAACCTTCACATAACTCCTTAAAAAAGGTTCTTAAAACAAGATGGTTCTGTAAAATTCACTAACTGACAAAAATGGACTAATCCCGGGGATACCAGGTTTGGGGACTTAAGTACAATTTTACATAAAAGGATACGGCAGTATTTTCAAGTGCGCCCTGGAGTTTAGTTTGTGACAGGTCACACGCTGGGTGTGTGCAGCCACATCGGACTGCAGACTAGCTGTCTGGCCTGCACGGTCAGACACTTGAAGGTCCAGAGGTGTCACGTAACCACGCAGACGCGGCCATCCCACAAGCAGCGCTAGGCGAGCAGAGCAGCAGTGCCTCTCCCGGGAGGGCTGCGCGCTCACCACAGCGCTACCTTCCCTGGACGGCAGGCTGGGCCTCTCTACGCAGCGAGTGTGACCTCACCAGCTGAAGCCCACCAGTGTTCTGAGGGAGGCTTTCACCTCGTTTTTAACAAAGAAGTACACAGAAAAAAGACAATATATGTAAGAGCTAATAGTACTCAGTTTTGCACTTAAAATTTTTTAAAAAATTAGCATTTGTTATTCTTACAGCACAAAAATAAAACACTATCTGCATATTTTTAGAATTCTTTAAATTCTTTGTATGTTTTTAAATTCTTTCAGAGCAGGAAGGCTTACCTTCAGATCAAGGCTGTTAAGGCTTATGACATCATCATCTTTCTCTCTCCGCTTTCTTTTCTGTATGAAAAAAAAGATTTCATTCTTATACAGAAGGACCGCATGTTGCTTCCTTAAACAAAGGCTCCATAAAACCAGAAAACAGTGAAGCTGTACTCACGAGGAAATTGTTTTTACGAGGGATAGTGATAAATGATCTCTGGCATCTATACTGTTTAAAGAGTCCCCCGACTGAATCATCTCATGCTGCGAATTTCATTCTATTCAAAACCCTTACATAGAGCTTTCTCAGAACAGAACTCTTATGTAAGTCAAGCGCTGTCTGTACTTGTTAGAGAAAAAGTAAAATATGTTTTAGACAAAAAGGCAGCAAGTTTTTTAAAAACAGGAACCCATATTATTTATCCTATGGCTCTCACGGCCCAGAGTAAGAAGACTTGTTGGCCCGAGCAGGACTCCTCCGCTGAGCAAACCCGCTCCAGCCAGCCATCACTCCCCGTCGGCGCCTGGCCCTGCGGCCCCTGGAGTGGCGAAGCGGGACACAATCTGCAATGCCGGTCCTCCCTCGGTACGGCAGAGGAGCCCCCACCTCAAAATGCCTTGTCAGACCGCCTGTGACACAGACTCGCTCTTGGAACTCTCTGACCTGACCAGCCACGGCCCCCAGGAGAAACTGGGGGTACTGGAATCAAAATCAAGCAGGGCAGGGACAAGAGAGAAAAGGGAAGATAAACTTCAGATGAAAATGGGGAAAACAGACGGAGCCTGGAAGTCTCAGAAGTGAGGCACCGCAAAAACAAGAAGAGAGGGAGCTCTGTGAAGTCGGAAAAGTTATCTGCACCAAGTCTCTCTGTAAAGTTTTCAGGAAAACAAATGAGGGACAAGAAATCTTTATTGATCCTAAGGTCATATCCAGAAGATCTAGAAAAACTATGAATAATATGATCCTAATTTTGAAAAGCAAACTAAGCAAAAATCCTGCACGTGTATCTAATATGTGAGGCTGTGTGTGTCTCTGATAATTGTATGAGCCAAAAAAAAAAAAAAAAGAGGGGGCGCCTGGGAGGCTCAGTTGGTTGAACGTCTAACTCTTTATTTTGGATCAGGTCATGATCTCACAGTTTGTGGATGTGAACCTCACATCGGACTCTGTGCAGACAGTGTGGAGCCTGCTTGGGATTCTCTGCCCTTCCCTCTGCTCTCAAAATAAATAAACTTAAAAAAAAAAAAATCACATGCGTAACACAGAGGGACAGATACGGCATCACTGACCTGGGTTATAGTGGAGGTGGTGGGAAGGAAGAGGTGACGGGAGAGGAAGGGGAGGCGCAGGAAACCGCCAGGCAAAAAGAAGTGTATACACTGAAGGAAAACGCTTGTACACGACTGTACTTACACATTTCTATAAAACCATATACATATGTCAGCATATGTATAAAGAACTATAACAGATTTTAAAACGCTCTACTGTATTTTCTTTTAAATATTTTAAAGTTCTGCTTGTACACGACTGTACTTACACATTTCTATAAAACCATATACATATGTCAGCATATGTATAAAGAACTATAACAGATTTTAAAACGCTCTACTGTATTTTCTTTTAAATATTTTAAAGTTCTGCTTGTACACGACTGTACTTACACATTTCTATAAAACCATATACATATGTCAGCATATGTATAAAGAACTATAACAGATTTTAAAACGCTCTACTGTATTTTCTTTTAAATATTTTAAAGTTCTGCTTGTACACGACTGTACTTACACATTTCTATAAAACCATATACATATGTCAGCATATGTATAAAGAACTATAACAGATTTTAAAACGCTCTACTGTATTTTCTTTTAAATATTTTAAAGTTCTGCTTTTCATATTGATATATTCGATCCATCTGGAATTTATGTGTACCTGGTATGAAGTGGCACAGTGAGCTGCTTCACCCTTGCCACCACATGCTATAAGCACAGCTCCTGGTCAGCTCTCATGCTAGCTGCCTCACCCCTACCACCACGTGCTGTAAGCATGGATCCCAGTCGGCTCTCATGCTAGCTGCCTCACCCCTGCCACCACGTGCTGTAAGCACGGCTCCCCAGGCGGCTCTCATGCTAGCTGCCTCACCCCTGCCACCACGTGCTATAAGCACAGCTCCTGGTCAGCTCTCATGCTAGCTGCCTCTCCCCTGCCACCATGTGCTGTAAGCATGGTTCCCCAGACAGCTCTCGTGCTAGCTGCCTCACCCATGCAACCACGTGCTGTACGCACGACTCCCTGGTCAGCTCTCAGCCGCACATAATTCCTGGGCTCTCTCTTACCGCAGTTCTACCGGCTATACCCACATCCACATCACATGCCCATAATTACCGTACCTTTGGAGTAAGTCTTAACAGCTCCCTCAGTAAGTCATACGTTTCTGACTTGCACAATGCTGTTCTGGGCCTTCTACTTTTCTCCCTGAACTGTAGAACGAGAGTGCTAACACTCGAGGGGGTTTCTATCAGAACTGCACTGACTTTATAAATATGAGGAGTACTGACATTTTAATGTTATTGAGTCTTTCCCTGCATGACTATCTTTCCATTTAATTTGGTGTCTTTGTTCTTTACTAATTCTTTCCAATTTTTTTCCATAAAAGTCTTACAGATCTTTTTATAGATTTATTCATAGTTTTTAAAATTGTTTTTATTTCCATAAAAGCATCTTTGCAAATTACATTTAACTGAATATTACACATGTATATACATTCTACTTAATTATTTTTATAAATTTTAGAGCTAGTAATCCTGATTGAACTTTTATTAGTTCTAATGGCTGCTATTAATATTCCCTTGGATATTCTATGTAGACAGTCATAGTGTCCGTACGTAATGACATCTTGTCCTTTCTAATGTGAACAGCACTTGTTTCCCTGCCTTACTGTGCTGGCTAGAAGCACTATTAGTATGATGCTGAATAGACATGGTGAGAGCAGGCTTTTTCTCAAATTTTAAGGGAATGTTTTAGTCTGTGTTGGTCTTGGGCTCAGCAAGGTCTGTTCTACTCCTGGTTTGCCAAGAACTTCATCATGAGTGGGGCTGATTCTATTTTTGTCTACTCTCCCTCCTATTTTCCTTGGTTCGTTCTAAATGCTTCCCAGATGCTTACTTTTTGTTCCTTTCTTAAACTACGTATTTAAAAGTTTATAAACTTCCCTCTTAGCACTCCTTAATCACAATCCCGAAGTTTTAATACACGATCCATGAGCTAGTCCTTTTATCAGGGGAGAACTCTACAAAGTGTTTTCCCAGGTGGGATGCACTGATCCCAGGGGACACGCAAGGTATCTTCCCTGGGGTGCAGGAAGAAAATGTCAGGGCTTCTCTTTGTATGTAGTTATTAATCCTTAAAAAGAAGCTTTACTAATATTTAATACACAGATGATGAGCTCATCATCACCTACATTATTAGGTTAAAGACAATGGTGATCTAATCAGATCCAAAAAATTGACTTCGCACTGTAAAATTATCATGGCTATTTGAAATATGGACTTATGTCCACTATCATGAACTTCAGCTTAAGTAAGTACTCTGCTTTGAGTTATTAGTTAATAATGGTGGTACATACATAAACATTCTAAATGAATGTATCAGGGCATGTGTTCAAAATATTTTTGCTGATACGTTTGCAAAATCAAGTTTGGAGGTATTTCTCCACTGAAGTCTTTCTGTTTGAGTTTAGACTTGTCAACTCATAATGGAAAGAAGCCAAGATGAAAAATATTTCAAGGAAGATACAGAATTATATTAAAATCAGGAGACTTGCTATGAATGCTTTACTGACCAATAATACATGTAATTTGTATAAGAGTACAGAAATCTTAACAGAAGTCCCCAACAGAAATATAAATTAAATACAAAAGAACAGAATACAAATTAGTATGAATTGCTGAATCCATCCGCACATGATCAGGTTAAGCTTGGCAAACTAGAAACAGAATAATTTTTGCTATTTACCCCAAATAAGGAAACATAAGAATCATGCTCTATTTGTAGATGTTATTTATAGGAGTATTATAAGGTAATGAGTTTTTAATTATAAAAATAATCAATTTTCTGGCGTGAGTTTGCATAGATGCCTCTGTAAATCTCATTCTAAAAATAATGAAACAGTCCCTTATACTAAGATGATTAGTAACAAAATAATTCATACATCATATATACCATCTGCAATCATTTTTAAATTTTTCAACCAAGAAAAAAACCCAATTAAGACTATGTACATAAAAATAACTTAATATTTCCTCATATATTCTCTTAATTTTCACACTGGTAGGAATAAAAGGATTGTATAAGGCTAAAAATAAACAGATATGGTACTTTTCAAAATAGGTTTTGTATTCAACTGAAATAAAATTTTCCCTTGTTAGCAGAAAAGAATTAAATCAGGCCACCAAAGATGGCAATAGAAACTCTGTACCTCAAGATACTCAGATAAGTGTAGACACCTGAGCTGTACACCAGACTGAAAGACACCTAAGAATTAATTCTATCAGTGTCTTAAAATAAAAACCTAGCCTGCTACTCACCAAAGTGAAGTCCCAATGCGGGCCAGGTGTCAAAAATGTGAAGGAGCTACCTCTCCGAAGGGAATGTCTGTTAAAAGAAAATTTGAGCAATAAATAAGCTGAGAGTAACTTTAGTAACATAAAACCCTAGACAGATAAAAAGCTATCTTTTTCATAGATTCAAAATTGTTTAAAACAGCCTTATTAATCATTCAGTTGTAAAAATAAAAATGAGGGAATGCAAAACAAAATCAGGTGTGAGTCTGGTCACTTTTAGAATCTTTATGAAAGTGAAAGGGCCTTTATAAAATTAGAAAACATTAAAAATAATTCACCAAATGAAGTAGGTTTATTTTAGAAACATACATGATTCAATAGTAAGAAATCTATTTATACAGTATATTATACTAATAGGAAAAATAAAAAGCAGTAGGGGCGCCTGGGTGGCTCAGTCAGTTGGGCATCCGACTTCGGCTCAGGTCATGATCTCGTGGTTTGTGGGTTCAAGCCCTGCATCGGCCTCTGTGCTGACTGCCAGCTCAGAGCCTGGAGCCTGTTTCGGATTCTGTGTCTCCCTCTCTCTCTGACCGTCCTCTGCTCACGCTGTCTCTCTCTCTCTCTCTCTCTCAGAAATAAACATTAAAAAATTTAAAAATAAATAAAAAATAAAAAGCAGTAAATGATGCAAAAATTGTCTAATAAAATTCAACATGCACACCTAATATTTTAAAAACAAGAATAAAAGGATGCTCAACATAAAAATAAACCCAAATACAACTAATTTGCATTTCATGTTTATATCTCTTCCATGTACTGATTTTTTTAAAAAAAATTATGGTTTAATTAACCAAAAAAACCTCTTTTTTTTTAATAGTTTTTTTTAAATGTTTTATTTCTGAGAGAGAGAGAGAGAGAGAGACAGAATGAACAGGGGAGGTTCAGAGAGAGAGAGGGAGATATAAAATCTGAAACAGGTTCCAGGCTCTGAGCTAGCTGTCAGCACAGAGCCTGACGCGGGGCTCGAACTCACAAACTGTGAGATCATGACCTGAGCCTAAGTCAGAAGCTTAACTGACTGAGCCACCCAGGCGACCCCCCCAAAAAACCCCAACTCTGAATAACTATATCCAAGACAAAGACCTCAAGATTAATATTTGACTAGGATTTTGTTTGTTACTATCAAGTGACAGATTTCTCTGTTATTTTTCCATTAAATGTAAGGAATTAAGAAAATCCTTATAACAAAAACCTGTCTTCGCCTTTAGAATATAAACCTCTATGTTTGTGAAAGATGCAGAAAATCACAAAATACAGCTAGCACAGGAAATTCAGTTTATAAACTATACTCACCATAAATCACTTCAGATGTAAATAATTATAAAATAGGTTTTCCCTCATATAGAAATAAATGATAAATCAGAAAAGTTAGGTCTATTTATTTAGAGCTTGCTAGAGGCAAGGGAGTCACCCTCCATCACTGTTCAGGCAGACCCTTCCCGCGTTAGGGTAGAGAGTGGGAAGTCCTCATCGTGGAGAAAAGGGACAGCTTCAGGTGTGCCCCGACTGGAAGCTGTGGGCCTGGGAAGCTGGCGTGAGTGCGCTTCCTCTGTGATTGGCTGGGATCGCACATTTGGCTTGCTCTGATTGGTTTAAAGTTGGAAGTAAGGATGAAAATTAGGGAATCTGACAGTTATTGATGAAGTTGTGGCCACTGAGGGTTGATTGTTACATCAGTTATTGTTCAGCTTTCTGGATTCTAAGGCCGTTCTCCATTTGTATATTCATTCCGCCTCTCACCCTTGATCCACTTACAGAAATACCACGGATAGCTATTACAGCTACAAGAATGCACAGGCTTAAATCAAATATGAGAGCTTTGGTAGTTCTCTAAGTATAAAGTCAAAGTTTGTTTCTGTTTTGACAAGGAACACAAGGGAAAACGGCTACAAGGAGAAAGATGATAACAAACAAGCTTCACAGAAGAATCAACACCGGAGTAACGCTAAAGCTGAATCGGAGAAACAGCAATTAGCAAAGCATACAAGAGACTTTTGGGCTTTTGGGAAAGTACAGTAGTTCCTTATGTTTGAGTGCCAAAAGAAATAAGGAAGGGCCTTACAGAACAACCCTTAGAGTATGGACTTGATCTTGAATAGGTACGGTGGCAGCTATCAGCCACGGAATTCTAAGTAACAGGGATGAAGTGGAGGAAGGCAAGACTTGTCAGAAAGACCAATCGGGAGGAAGCCCCGCCACTGCTTACAATAGATAGTAAGGGGTCGGCGCAATAGCAGCCAAGTTAGGAGCAGCATATTAGAAAAAGAGTTCAATGACGAAACCGATAGGTTCTTCCTTTCCTCCCTATGCCGGTTCAGTTCAGTGTCTACCAAGGATACCGACACTGTGAAAATACAATTCCGCTAATAATAATTAGAAACATATTCAGAAAGGTCTTAAGATATTTAAAGCAAACATTTCCTAAATAATTGTGAAAGATTAAAACACGGTAAGCCTTTTATTACTCTTAAAGCTCAGAATTTTTTCCCTGAGGGCCTCTTTAGAGGGGCAAGATAACCATTGGTTTTTCTTGCCACTGCAAAAAAAAGTAACAATGAAGAAAATGGTATGATTTTTTGATAAAACACTCCATGAGGTTTAGGTTAAACCAACATGACATCCAAAATAATTATAACCCATAAGACTAAACAGTGACAAAAGATCACAGGGTAAAACAAAACCTTCTTCAGACCACATGTATCCATTGATCACACTTTTTAAAAACACTGCTCTATCAGATACTATGTGGTTAATAAAAGCACCAGTGGGGACTGGGCTGAGAAGCAGCAATTATGATTTCTCAGAAGATTATTTTGAATCCAATGCAAATATTCACTACAAAGTAGTAATCATGGTGGCACTTAAAATATTCAGTAAATACTTCCTTAAGACAAGTGCTGAGGAGAACACAAAACCAAAGTTATTCATTTCTTTGGTCCCTAGATAAACCAAACTGACCTCAGAATGAATTTGATGTTTGAAAGCTGGAAAGAAAAATAGCTCGTAGGAATTTTAAATAGGTCAGCTGGAAATATACTTCCAATTAGATGGTAAGATTCTTTCCAGTACAAGCTGTAATCAGTTTTACAGTAATGCTGTTTTTTCCCAATTCAATAACAGGCACCTATTTTGAATACCCATGGAAAAAAATAATCCAATAAACACATTGTGCCCAGAAATCATGTAAGACAGTGCCAACTTTTAAAAATTTTGGGAACGACATGCAGTCATCTTTCATAGGGGTCAGGCTCCAAATGTAATAATGGCTATTTTAGATCCTTGTGGGAAAAAATGTTTGATTTCATAAAACAAAAAGGTTATAAGTGGCCCTTCTAGAAGATACCAAGTAGAGTCCATTTAAAAAGGTATTAACAGTTGAAATGAGAAATGACAGTCCTCCATCTTTTTAATAATTTTTGTCCAATCTCTTTTTTCACATATTCAAACAATTACAACACTTAAAGCAGAAAATAAATTAATACAGGAAGGAACGAGCTTGGTGTATTAAACCGTGTTTCCTATTGATCCCATTGTCATTATTCCTTGGCCTCTAACATCGTACTTCCTTTCCTACCTTTTGGTGTGGTTTTGAACAATGTAAATTAGTTTTACACTAAACTAGCTTTAATCTAAACAAAACATAATTATAATCATAAAGTTGATGTTCAAAAAGAGAAAAACTTCATCAATTCACTCTTAAACCAAATTATGTTTTCAAAGATTATGATTTGTGTCATGGCCCTCCTCTATCATGGCACATAATTAAGAGCTGAATTGAATTATAAATAGTGGAAAGGTAGCTTCATGAACATTTTCATAAAAATGTACCAGATAACATAAGTGAGAAAATTCTTCCAATTAAAAAGGAAAATCACAAAAATGTAAAGATACGGGTTTATAATAAGGTAGATATTTAGGGGTTTACAATGAAAAACAACCAAAATGAGTTAGCAAAGTAGTGTTTTTAAAAAGCCAGCAAAGGGGCGCCTGGGTGGCTTAGTCGGTTAAGCGTCCGACTTTCGCTTAGGTCATGATCTCGCAGTTCGTGGGTTCGAGCCCCGCGTCGGGCTCTGTGCTGACTGCCAGCTCAGAGCCTGGAGCCTGTTTCAGCCTGTGACTCCCTCTCTCTCTGACCCTCCCCTGCTCACGCTGTCTCTCTCTCTCTCCTAAAAATAAATAAAACATTAAAAAAATTAAAAAAAAAAAAAGCCAGCAAAATAGAAGGACTAAAGATAGGAGCACAGCAGACTAGGTCACTGACGTTAGCAGTAAGAAGACTTGAGGCACAGGACACCTAAAATACGAGAAAGTCTAAGTGAAAATCGTTTGCGATGCCTCTAAAGCTGCCACGGAGAACTGGTCCCCGCGTGGAAGGGCAGGGAGAGAAGCCAGCAGTGCGGAGGGAGATGGGTCCCCGCGAGGGAGAACAAGGAAGAACCCAGCGGTGACAAGGGAAATCGGTCCTACACCGCACAGTGCAACTCACGGAAATGCCTCAGCCTAGTCACAGACTACCTACAAACACCTGGAAGTTAAAATTTCAATCTATAGACGCCAAGGGTAGGTACCACGAATGTAGAAAGAATGATGAAAACTATTCTCTGTAGTTAACATTTGTTGATATTTGGGGTGCTGAACTACTCAGGTTCTCAATTTCTTTGTGAATTAGGCAAGAAACAATGACAAATATTATTGAAACAATTCATTTATTTGGGTCAGTTATCTGATGTGGTGGAGTTGTCTGGACTGCTCAGCATCTTTGCTATTAGGAAATTGTCTCTTTCATTTCATAAAGGTGCTGCAGGAGGTGAACTCTAGACTATATCCTTTACCCTACTGGGGTTTTCTCAACTTTGTTATCTGTGAGCCCCAAATAATAGATACATCTTGGATCTTCTCTAGTCTAGAACAAAGCTGAGCATCTAGAAGCCAGCACACACACACATTCCAGGTATCAGGACATTCTACACCAATATTCAGACTATCACATAGTACCTTTATATTATTTAATTCCAATATCCTTATTAGGGTGCCTTGCCCACAGCACTGAATTCAGGGGAGATGGCACAGGGGATAGTTAACAGTGGCAAGTACTGGTGAGGGAAGAGAACAATATCTAAAAGCATACATATTTGGAAATCAAGGACTTTGGAAAACAGTTTGCCAATTTCTTAAAAAGGTAAACACAGGGGTGCATGGGTGGCTCAGTCAGTTAAGCATCTGACTTCGACTCAGGTCTTGATCTCATGGTTCATGGGTTTGAGCCCTGCATTAGGCTCTGTGCTGACAGCTCAGAGCCTGGAGCCTGCTTCAGATTCTGAGTGTGTCTGTCTCTCTGCCTCTCCCCCGCTCATGCTCAGTCTCTCTCAAAAACAAATAAACATTAAAAAAAAAACTTTAAAAAAACGTTAAACATAAGTTTACCATATGACCCAGCAAATCCACTTCTAGGAATCTACCCAAGAAAAATGAAAACATGTATCTCTCCCAAGACTTCTTTATAAATGTTTATAGCAGCATTACCTATAGCAGCTGAAACTGGAAATAATTCAAATCTCTAACAACCAGTAAATGGAATAATAAAAATATGGAATATTCATTTCATATCATGGAATTCTATTTAGCAACAAATGAAATATTCATGCATGTCATAATATGGATGAACTGCAAGATTATATATTGTATGATTCCATTTATATGAAATGTCCAGAAGTATACATTTATACAGATGGAAAGCAGATCAGAGGCTGCCTAGCCCTGAGGGTGGACGTGGGGCCTGATTACAAACTTGGGGTAATATCTGTGGATATGAAATGAAATTTCTAACAGTGGATCGTGGTGATAGTTGTACAGCTGCATACATTTATTAATAGTCACTCAACTGCACACTTACAATGGGTAGATGTTAAGATACGTAAATTGTAGCTCAATAAAACTTAAAAAGTAGTCATTTGATGTGGAATCAAATACTTTAGGAGCTATCGTGGGTATCCTTTTATTTTTAGCAACTATACAAACGGTAATAATGACAATCCTAGGTTATAAAGAACTGGCTCAACTACTTGTTTATATGTCTTAATTTAGTTTAAAACATAATTGGAAAAACAGCCTATCCAAAAAGTTAAATCTCCTTAAAGGGAGCAGGGATCCTTAGATCTGAGTTTATATAACAGCTAGCCTGGCTTAAGACTGTACCTTTAACCCTGTATATTACTGTATATTATTCTACAAATTCATCAGTTTTACTGGAAAAACAAAATTTAAAGAGTAAATCCCATCACTACTGGTAGATCATAGTCATCGTATTATCTTTCTACCATTGGAGAACCCTACTTCCTATCTATTAGAAGGAAGATGTTATAAAATCCTTAAAACGATTAATATGGATTTTCATTCTTACCATACAAGTGATGTATAATGTTCAATAGATTCTCCTTAGGCTCCAAAGGACAGCAATAGAATTATTTAAATGTTATTTATATTAAAAAAATTGTAGTATTTGCAAAGGAGAGCTCCTTAAATGTGGTCACATGAGTGACAGTAATTATTCTGCTGGTTGATATTACTCATATATCTCTGTAGAGACATTCTGTGGAGGAAGCATGGCAAACATGGAGTTTAGGAGTTAGGAAATGCAGGACAAACCCTTCCCAGTATCCAGCTGTGAAATTTCACAGAACTTCACATGCCTCCTCTATAAAATAAGTTGTGCTAAATGCTAAGGCCCTCTCTTTCAGTACTAAAATGGATGACTCAGTTTTTTTAAAAAATAATAACAGCAGCAAATTTATTGAATGCTTATTATATACATAAAAACAGAAGTTTATATGAGTTCTATGCATTGACTCAATCCTTACAGCAACTCTATAAGGCAGGTCCTATTACGACTTCCACTTTACAGATGAAGAGGCTGATGGCAGCTATCAATGAAACTGGTCAAGGCCTCAAAGTGGTCAGTGGCAGAATCAGGATTTACATCTGGTTAGTCCAGCTCTACCACACTGGAAAACTATACTACCCCACCTCTACAAGAGCTGACTACAGAGCTAAGTGCTAAATACTCTGATACACTGTAAATAAGTGATAGTTCTGGTGTTTCCTGCAAACAATACAAATGATACCCAATATTCTTCGAATATTTGCTAGGTCTAGGTACTGTTCTAATGCTTGACATGAATTATGTCATATAATTTCCACAACCTTATGAGATGGATACTATGAAATGAGATTTAAAGAGATTAAGTTCTCAAGAGCCAGAGTCTGAACCCAGGAAGAAGCATTACTGTAAAGCCTAAACTCTTTAAAAACTAAAATTTTATTTGGTTGTGGGTCTCAGTCTAAAATAATGTACATTTCCGGAGAAAACAATGAATTGATTAAAGGTGGGGCCAGAAGAGACTCATCGTCAGGGAAACTAGACCATGAAAGCAGGCCAAGCTCTGACTCCGTGGACAAGCCCGTTTCCCACTACGCAGAACAGAGGACCCGAAGGGACAAAGGATTTGACAGGCCCATGTAAAACCCACACAGAAGCTGACACCCTCCTGGAGTCCAGGGGTCTCTACTTTCTTCCTGCCAGAGCCTATAGCAGTGGCCACACAGATGATACGTTCCCCCAAAATCAATATTTAGCAGAGGCAAATCAGGTTCATGATCCTTTATTTCACCTGCTACAGGCTTTAAAACAGTAAATCTTACATCTCTCCTAGGTTCTGTCCAGCCTAGCAATCTCTATCACCTAGTTCATCCTCTAATCTAGCCTGTTTCTTGGTTGGTGGGCCAGGATTAATAATTAGCAGTGGGTGTGGCTGGAAATGAGCTCCAGACCTGTGGAGCTCTGTGGGTCACTGTGATTAAAGGGCAGGTCTTGTGAACAGCAGCATTTATGCATGTTTACGTATATGTGTGCAAACACATGCACACTCACCTCCCACCCCTGACCCAGGCTGACTAGTCACTTTAAATTCCTGACCACACATTTTAGGCGGGTCTTCGCTGTGCCCAGCAACTACATTTCCCTTGTCATTTCCTCCCCTACTCTTGGAAATAACTACTTCAAACCTTTCTTTACTCTTCCAACACTCCCCCAACCTCACACCTCACTTTCAGTTTAGGACTCTGCACCTTATAATATTATATCCTGCACACTTACACTGTCTAATCTACCAACATACCATAAACTTTTTCTTCTCTTTTGTTACAATGTATAAGCTGATTTAACTAATTTCAAATTCTCCATTTAATACACTGGGTTATATCTTCTCTACTCTGAAAAGCAGCCAGAGACAAAATACATTAATTTAAAAAAAAATTAAGATATGAAATGTAAACAGATAAAATGTAACCATTTGAAGATAAAAATTGCCAGAGGACGATTCTGAGTAAGAGAACATAGGTGGTGTGATGATGTTGTCTTGAGGAAAAGCAATATGGTAATCAATGGATTTGTGAACTGAATTAGCTATTCATTTTCAGAGAACAGTATTTTACTTGAGAGAGAGCCACTAACAGACAAACTATCATCATTTAGACGTGGGTATCTTGCAGGCACTTACTCTACAATAAAGTACTGCTGCCAATGATGAAAATTTGTGCTTTCAAATGAAAATTAGAATTTTGGAAAACTGTATCCTTCATTGTGGGCACGACATCTCAACACTGAAAAAGCTCTTCAGGTGAAACCAGTGATTACATAAATGATTGTGATTTTTTGACAGCATGTGACAGTATGTCAATATGTATCAACGTTTGGAAGATCTGCTTAACTCAGTACACCAGTATTTTCCAAATGACAAATACATGATGTCTCAAAACCATGGCAGAGATTCAAAATGTTTTATAAAAGGCAGATTTTAATGTAACAGAATGAAAAGTTCATTGATACAATTTGTTGGAGGCCGGCTCCGGCAGGTCCAGGGGTCCCTGAAGGATGGACGGTGTCGGCGAGGGAGGGGTGAGAGCCCCGAGAATCTTTCTGGTCACCACGCAGGCATCTCTGCTCTCACTGGGGTTCAACTTTATTTTGTAATTAAGTGTTTGGGGGACGGCACAGAAGTGGCATCTGCCTTAGACAATGATTTTTGATGACAAACTTCTTTGATGTATAAGAAGTTCCCGGAACATAGATTTGTAGAAGACTCCTGTATAACCTTTATCAATAGTGACTGAAGTAGGTGATTTAGATGCTTATCCTATGGGGAAGGAAGATATCTTTAGCACACAAGACAATGTTTTTAGCAAAAAAGGGTGAAGTTAGTTCTTTGTGGGCAGGGGTCAATAGCTTGTTTGTTTTAAGGAGAAGTATCAAGACAAACAGGTCTTTCAGGAAACACAATATTTGCTCCCATAATCACAAAACAAAAAGTTCCTTAATAGGTTCCTTCACAGGGTGCAATCAGCATTTTCAAGGCCAGAATAAGTCACTCCAAATACTGATCACAAATGCCTGCGGGGTGGCTGTACTCCAAGCAGAAACAACTGGGTGGGGGTGGATATCTGTCCTTAAGTCTAAATTAGGCTCTTTGTCTCAGGGCCAGATTCAATTGTAACTCTTGTGTTCTTAGCCCCCTTTATTATCTAAGTCTTGGATCTGCAAGGCCCATAGGAAGAGCTTTTGACAATCATCCACAGTGCTTTCATCTGAAGTCTCTTTTGAAAAGGCAGGAATATGCTTTTCCTTATGAGCAATCTGTGTGGGGAATATCGGTCTGATCTGGAATATTGTGCGGCCTGGTCAATACCCGCAGCCTCATTTCCAACATGAGCCAGTAGTAGCAGAAGGAGATACCAGTTTTCATTTCTCATGGCAGGAGCTATGCAAACGCTGCCATTTCCTCGATGTGACTGTCATCCAGTGAGGCCAGTGTGGCTCCCAGCAACAATTTCCAATTGCAAATTTCCAACTTGCAAATAGATTCCAAACTGCAGCCAAACTTTAAGAAACTACCACTTGTCAAGTTCTGGTGTATTATCAAAGAAGAATATCCACAATTGTCTGAAAACAGGCTATTAAAGGACTCATGCATTTTTTGAACTAAAAATCTGTTTCAGGGCAGATTTTCTTTATATACTCATATACTTCATTCTCTATATAAAATACTTCATCTTTACACTGCAAGCAGCAGATATAAGAATCCTGCTCTTTTGTTAAGTTAGATATTAGAAATTTATAAAACTTTTTAAAAAACTCCACTTCTCACTAATTTTTGTTTTTGAAAATCTTTGCTTTAAAAATATGTTGTTTATGCAAATATAATGGGTCTGTTTGTTTTAAAAAATTTACAATGTAAGTCCTGATGCCACAAGAAAAAGAACGGCTGCTCTAGAAAACCCTGCACAGGTGCAGAAAGAAAATGCACACCTGAAAAAGAAACATATACGAAAAAGAAACATATACCTTTTTGAGATAACACATAAACTCCATCAGAATTATAGAAAAAGACTTAAAACGATTATAGTTAATGATATTTCACTGTGTAAAAGTGTCATAATGTATTTAATTTTCTACCACTGTTTTTCCTCCACTTTTTACTATAAAGACATGTTCTGATGCACTTTTTTAACACATATACCCACATATACTTGTACAATTACTTTAAGATAAATTCCTACACATACAATTCTTGTTTTACATATATGCACTATTAAAATTTTGCTTTATCTGCCAAATTTCTCATCCAACCTACATGTAACGGGAGTACCAGGAGGAAAGGAGCAGAAAAAATATTTGAAGAAATAATACCTAAAAACTTCTCAAATTTACTGAAAAACAATAACCTACATATCCAGAAAACTCAGTGAACTCCAAGCAAGATAAATTCAAGGATACCCACTGATAAATCACGGTAAAAATGGTCAAACATAGGAGTAAATCTTGAAAGGAGCAAGAGAAAATGGAATTGCTACTGACGTGGGAATCCCAACAAGATTAATGGCTGACCTGTTAGCAGAAACCAGAAACTGGAAGGCCGTGGGATGCCATATTCAAAGTGCTCAAAGAGAAAGATGATCAACAAAGAATTCCAATTCCAGCAAAACTAGCTTTCAAATATGAAGGGGAAATAAAGACATTATCAGATAAACAAAAACTGAGAAAATCTGTTGTCTGTAGGCCTGTCTTACATACGAAAAGGAAGTATTCAGGCTAAAAGCAAGTGAGTCTAGTTGGTCATTTGAATCTACCTCAAAAGACAAAGAGCACAAATAAAATCAGTATAAATGAAAAAAAACAATCAGTAAAGAAATTAAAATGCCATTAATTAGAAAACATTAACTCAATGCAAAGAAAGCAATAAAGGACAAATAGAGAAACCAAGGTCATATATAAAACAAAAAGTAAAAGAGCAGGCATAAATCAAACTAATCAATAGACAACATTAAATGGGAGTGGAGTAAATCTCCCAACTGCAAGACAGAGATTGTCAGTCTGGATTTAAAAGAAAGAAATATAATCCAACTATATACCATTGATTCTTGAACAATGTAGGGGTTAGGAGCACATCATGAACTACCCCCAAGTGGTCAAAAATCCACATATAACTTTTGACTCCTCAAAACTTAACTACTAATAGCCTTCTGTTGACCAGAAGCCTTAACTATAAAATAAATAGTAGGTCAGCACATATTTTGTATGTTACGTGGAGTATATACTGTATTCTTACTATAAAATAAGCTAGGAGAGGGGCGCCTGGGTGGCTGAGTCGGTTAAGCGTCCGACTTTCGCTTAGGTCATGATCTCGCGGTTCGTGGGTTCGAGCCCCGCGTCGGGCTCTGTGCTGACTGCCAGCTCAGAGCCTGGAGCCTGTTTCAGAGTCTGTGTCTCCCTCCCCTGCTCATGCTGTCTCTCTCTCTCTCTCTCCTAGAAATAAAAAAATAATAAAAAAAATAAAATAAGCTAGGAGAAAGAAAATAATAAGGAAATCATAAGGAAAAGAAAATATATTTACAGTACTGTAAAAAATCCACTTCTATGTGGATCCATGCAGCTCAAAACCACACTGTTCAAGGGTCAACTGTACCATCTATAGGAGACATACTTTAGCTTCAAAGATACAAACAGCTTGAAAGTAAAAAGATAGAAATCATGCAAACAGCAAACCACAAGCCTGGCCATATTAATATCAGACAAAACAGAATCTAAAACAAAACAAAACACAATTACCAAAGGTAAGGGAGCCATTTTATAATGATAAAAGGATCAATCTATCAGGGAAATATAATATTATAAATATATATGCGCCTAATAACCAAATAAAATACAGATAGCAAACACTGACAGAAATGAAGGGAAAAACAGACAATTCAACAATAGCAGCTTCGATACTTCATCTTCAATAATGGTAGAATAACTAGAAGATCAACAAAAAAATATAATACTTGAACAACTCTATAAACCAACTAGATCTAACAGCCATCTATAGACGCTACTTCTAAAAGAATATACATTTTCAAATCCACATGAAAAGCATTCTCCTTGAGAGACTATATTCTAGGGCATAAAACAAAAATTAATATATTTAAAAGGATATAAATAATAAAAATATGTTCTCAATCACAGCGGAATGAAACTGGAAATCAACAGCAGGAAAAAAAATTGGGAGACTAACAAATATGTGGAAAGTAAACAATGTACTCATAAATAATCAATTGGTCAAAGAAGAGAGCAACGGGAAATCACAAAATAATCTGATATTAACGACAATGAAGACACAAAATATCAAAACATATAGGATCCAACTAAAGTAGTGCATAGGAGGAAATTTACAGCTATAAACTATATTAAGAAAAAAATTTCAAATAAATAATCTTCCATCTTAAGACACTGGATAAAGAAGGGCAGACTAAACCTAAAGCAAGCAAAAGGACAGAAATAATAAAAGTTAAAAGTAGAAATTAAGGACACAGAGAATAGAAAAAGAGAAAAAAAAAATCAAAGAAGCCAAAAGCTGGTCCTTTGTAAACATCAACAAAATGGACAAATCTCTTGGGGTGCCTGGGTGGCTCAGTCCGTTAAGTGTCCGACTTCGGCTCAGGTCATGATCTCATGGTTTCTGGGTTCAAGCCCCATGTCAGGCTCTGTGCTGACAGCTCAAAGCCTGGAGCCTGTTTCACATTCTGTGTCTCCCTCTCTCTCTGACCCTCCCCTGCTCACCTGCTCACGCTGTCTCTCTCTCTCTCAGAAATAAATAAAAAACATTAAAAAATTAAAAAAAAAAGGACAAATCTCTAGGCTGACAGACCAAGATAAAAAGAAGACTCAAATTACTAGAATTGGAAATAAAGGGGCATTACAACTTATCTTACAAAACAAAAAGGGCTGTAAAAGAATACCATGGATAATTGTATGCCAACAACTTAAATAGTATAAATGAAAGCAGCAAATTCCTAAAAGACACAAATTATTGAAACTGATTTAAGAAGGACATCTAGAACAACAGAAGAGACTGAATTAGCAATCAAAAAAATATCCGCAAAGAAAAGTCCAGGTCCAGATGGCTTTACCCCTGGATCCTACCAAACATTGAAAGAATTAATACCAATTTTTCACTAACTCTTCCAAAAAATGGAAGAGTAGGGAACACCATCCAACTCATGAGACCAGGATTACCTGACACCAAAACCAGACAAGGACAGCAGAAGAAAACTACAGACCAATATATCTCTTGTGAGCATCAATGCAAAATCCTCAATAAAAAATTAGCAAACTGAATCCAACAGTATAAAATTACACACCATGATCAAAGAGGATTTATACCAGCAAGGCAAAGGTGTTTTAACACCTAAAAATTAATGTAATACACCACATCAATAAAATAAAAAGTAGACCAAAATGGGGGTTGGGGAGAGAGAGAACATTTGACAAAGATCTAAAAGCCTTTCAAGATGAAATCACTTAAAAAACCAGGAATAGAAGGGAACTTCCTCAGTCTGATAAGGGCATCTACAAAACCCCACAGCTAACATCATAAAAGTGAAAGACTGCAGGCTTTGCCCTAAGATCAGGAACTGGACAAGGATCTTTCCAGTCTCAGTAATTCTGTTCAACAGTGTACTAGAGGTTACAGTGAGAGCAATTAGGAAAGAGAAGAGAATTAAGGTATTCAGGTTGGAAAAGAAGAACTATAACTATTTGTATTCACTGATGACATAACCCTGTATGTAGAAAATCCTAAAAAATTCACCAAAAAGCTATCAGGATGTGTTTAGCAGCAGTGCAGAATACAAAATCTACTTACAAAAATCAACTGCATTTTCATACACTTGAAATTAAGAAACAAATTCAATTTACAATAGCGTTCAAAAGAAAACATATTTAGAAACATATTAAGTAGTACAAAAGTTATACTCTGGAAACCACAAAATACTGCAGAAAGAAGTTAAAGATCTAAATAGTTGGGAAAACATTCTTTGTTCATAGATTGGAACACTTCACATTGCTAAAATGGCAACACCTTCCAAAATTGATCTACAGATTCAATGTAATCCCTATCAGAATCTCAGCTGACTTCTTTGTGAAAATGGACAAGTTCGTCCTAAAATTCACATGGAGTCACAGGAGACCCAGAATAGCTGAAACAGTCATGTAAAAGGAAGAACAAAGTAGGACTCGTATGTCTTGATTTCAAAACTTACTACGAAGCAATGGTAATCAATAAGGTGTGGTGCTGGCAGAAGGAGAAGCATAAAGATCAAGGGAATAAAACTGGAAGTCCAAAAATAAACTAAGATACCTGCGGTCAACTGCTTTTTCGTAAGGTTTCCCCCCAGTTGCTGGGACAACGGGACAGCCACAGGAAAAAGAAACAGTACCCGTACTTTACGTCATATATAAAAATTAAATGGTTCTTTTTTTTTTAATGTTTTATTTATTTCTGAGAGAGAAAAAGAGGGAGACAATGTGAGCAGGGGAGGGGCAGAGAGAGAGGGAGACACAGAATCTGAAACAGGCTCCAGGCTCTGAGCTGTCAGCACAGAGCCCGACGTGGGGCTCAAATCCACAAACCGTGAGATCATGACCTGAGCTGAAGTCGGACGCTTAACCCACTGAGCCACTAGGCGCCCCAGGTTTTATATTTACATAGACTTATACATCAGTCTTTTTCCTTATGATTTCTGGATCTGATATCAGCTTGAATAGTTGTTTCTTATTCCACTATTAATTAATATTACTGTCATATTTTATGTATCCTTGGAGAGGTCTCATAGCCTTTCTGGAAGATGGAATTCGGATTAGTTACTTCACTCCCGAGTTCTCCTCCAAGGCTCTTTGAACCTCACTGCTGCCATCACCCTTTTCTCAGCAGACCTTACTTCCGCCCTCACACAGAAAAATGAAAGCCTGGCAGTAAAGATCTCAAATTCTTGCTCACAACCTACCCCTTTCCTCAAACTCACCTAAAAGCATACCACCCACAGCTCTCAGCCAGGCTAAATTCTTTACCCTTGCTTTGAATTCCCTCCTTTTCTGCCTCGTGGCTAACCATCTCTTCTCTTCTGTCTCTTCCACCCCTCCGTCTACCTATTACCCAAAGATAACAAGTTTATCCCTTAAGAGTCTGCTGCACAAACTTGTGTCGCCTCCCTCCATTATTCTTTCTTGCCTTCCTGCTTCTTCAAAGTGTAATCCACACTCAGTATTTCTTGTTTTCCAATCTCATCACCACCTATCAGATTCAAACGCTCCTCATTTTTCATTCAGGCTGCTGCAGACTGACCTCCCACCAAGTCATCATCTGTACTTCGGATTTTTAATTTGGTACCCAGAGCCGGCCTGCAAGGGACCACAAATTTGAAATTTTATGTATATCGGCACGTTTTAGAAATAGTTTTATAAGACTTAGTGTTATGACTCCCAAATGCTACCTATTTTTCTCAGTGAGGGAATGACCTTTTAAAATGCAAATACGATCATGTCATTGGCTTGTCTTTCAGTATTTCCCCATCACCTTGGATAAAACCCAAACTCTCACGGCACTCAAAGCTCCTTTATGATATGGCTCTTTAGAATAATCTCTCATCACTATCCCTAAATCCGCCCCATTACACAATTAGCCCCTAGCCACAGCCAACTAGGAGTGATACCTAGAACTCATGTTTGTTTGCCTCAGGACCTTTTCACATGCTTCTTTCTCCCCTACATGAGATCACCCACTTACACCTCTCTAACCTGGTCCTCCAAGACTCAGAGATTTCAACAGGAAATCATTTCTTGTTCTTTTTGTGAGTGTTCCTTTTATTTGCAGTAGCATCCTGTTATACCTCTACAGTGACTTTTATCACAACTATTAATTTATCTTTCTTTTCCATAAAATTATAAACTCTTTTGAGTAAGTATAGTATTTTCCAACTCCATAGTTCTAGTGTCTGGGATTCACATATTTCTTGAAAAATCATACCTCATTCTCTTCTCAACCCATTGCAAACATTGTAAATTCAGTATTTTAATTAGTCTATGGAAATGATCTAAGATAATATGCTCTTCTCATTACCAGACTTAATGGTCTTTTTGTTCCGTATCTAACTTACGCTTTCTAAGCCTTCCCTCTCAGTAGTGTCTGACACAGTCTACTGTATCCTCTTTCTTGAGAGCCTTTCTTCACTGGGCCTCTCCGGTACGGTTCTTGGTTCCTTTCTTACTTCACCAGCTGCTCCTTCTGAGTATCCTCTTTACCCCGACCTTTAAATGTTGGGGGGCCCTCAGGAGTTTATCCTCAAACTCTTCTTTATAATCACAATCTAGATGATTTCCCAGTTCCATGATTTCAAGTCTATTTGTTGACAACTCTCAAATTTATATCTGGCTCCACAGGTGGGTTTGCTTTATGAAATTTCAGTGAGCTAAACGCTTAAGATCTGTGCACTCTTTAAGTGTGATAGTTCAACAAAAGGTTAAGAAAAAGAAAGCAAAAAAGACAGCAATGAGTAGACTAATCAATCGCTACGTTATACACCTGAAACTCATATAACACTGTCTCTTAATCATACTTCAATTTAAGAAAGAGAAAAGAAAAAAAAATTGTGATGAACTCTTTAAGAGGATTCGAAACCCATTCCCAAAGCAAGCTTCTGCCCTAGTCTTCCTTTTCTGAGAAGAGTAAAGCCCAGCGCTCAGGCCAGAAGCCTTCGTGTTCCTTCTGCCTTTTTCTGTTAACTCCACACTTAATCCCCCTGCAAATCCCATTTTCAAACACATCCCAAAGACGAATATGTTTCCCGTCTCCCACTCTCATATGATGTCTCGACTACACCAGCCTCTGCTTCTGGTCCCTGCTTCTCTCGTCACATAACAGTCAGTGGTCCTTTTCAAACACAGGTCACTCCATTCGGTCTTGCTCCCCAACTCACTACTTCAGATCTGAAGTCCTTCCAGTGCTATCGCAGGTACGGCACCATCTCGCCGGGCCGCGTCTCTGACCTCTGCCTGTGCCCTTCTTCCCGTTTCACTCCACTGGGTCGTCTTGGCTTCTCCGCATTTCCTTAAACACACCAGATGAGCTTCTACTTCAAGGCCTTTGCACTTGCTGTCCCGCCCCCCCTTCCACAGGGCTTAGAGCCTTAATCTCTTCAGATCTCAAATGTCAACACCATGGGAGGCTTTTCCTTTTGCTCTTTTAAATAAAAACAGCAACACTGGTGAGGGGAGGGGGCGCTGGGTGGTGTAGTCAGTTAAGCGCCGATGGCTCTTGATTCAGCTCAGGTCATGATCTCAGGATTCGTGAGTTCAAGCCCCCATAAGGCTCTGTGCTGACAGCGTGGAGCCTGCTTGGGATTCTCTCTTCCACTCTCTGCCCCTCCCCTGCTCGCTCACTCTCTTTCTCTCTCTCAAAAATAAACATTAAAGAAAAATAAAAAAGCAACACTGCCCTCTGTGATCTCTATCCCCTTGTCCATGCCTTACCTCTCTTCCCAGCATGACCACCCGATGTTGTATGTACGGATTATGGTCTTTCTCCCTATTTCTGAGATTCTCTTTTCCGTAACTAGTCTTTCCATCTCTCAGGCTGAGATGCCTTCTTTCTCTCTGCTCTCAACACTTGTTAAATAGAGGCTGCAATCACTACAGAGATTTCACAAAGGTGTAAGACAAGAAGGACCCTAAACTACAGAATAATAAAAATCAGTTTCTAATGGAAAAACAACAACAACAACAACAACAAAAAACACAACCACCCAAACCCCTAGATCTCTGCAGAGTCACTTAACAAGGGGTTTATGCGGTCGCCTACTAGGCGGCTCAGCCGGATGGGCCTCCGACTCTCGGTTTCGGCTCAGGGGATGGTGCGGTTTGTGGGTTCGCGGGGCTCCGCGCTCACTGTGCCGGGGCGCCTGCTGGAGGCCCTCTGTGTCCTCCCTGGACCTCTCCCGCGCACCCCCTAAAATATATAACCTTAAAAAAACCTAAAAACAAACCCCCCAGTGGGTTGATAAATGCCTTGTTGATGAAAGTCAGGTGTCCTACCTCTGAAAAAGGGGTCGGCGCATCCGGGCATAACTAGACTATGAAGCACGAAAGGGGCCGTGCTGTACGCAGAGCAGCATGCGACGCGGACCCCGGGGCTTCTGAAAGCACGCGCAGCTGCGGAGCTCTTCATTAACAACCAGCAAACGGTTAACACACCCCCGTGCGCATGGGCGCTGCGTACTCCTGTTTACAACTTGTAGGACGCGGTGCGATTAGAATCCCCATTTCGCAGATGCGGACCTTAGAGGTGGAAGGTGCGCGGCCAGTCCCTGAACCCGCCGCCTCCTACAGGGAGGCCGCCAGGACTTCTGCACACGCCCCCCCCCCCCCTTCCGGACACGGCCCTGAGACCCTGTGGGGCCCACCCTTTCCACACACGGCACAGACCGGGGACAGACCAGGCCAGGGACCGTCCCCCGCGATCTCTCCACCCGCGAGGCTGCGGCCGTGAGCCGGGCGGGGTTCAAGGACTGGCCGGTTCTCGGGAAGCAGGGGGCCGGCGTCCGCTCGGCCGCGCCGGAGCGCTCGCTCTCGGCCCACGTCCCGCGCCGGCTAGAAGGCGGGCGGCTCGGGCGACAGGGCCGCCGCCCTCCCGAGGCCCGCCGCTCCCGGCGCGTCCCCGCCCCCGGGACTGCGTGAGGGACCCGCGGCGCGGAGAACCCGCCCCTCCGCCGCGCCGCGCCCCCACCCCTGCCCCGGCGGGGGAGGGGGAGCAGGAGGGAGGGGTCAGCCGGCGCGCGGCCCGAGAGGAGCGGACCGGGCGGCCCGCGCCCCGCCGGAGGGCCAGGACGAGCGAGAGGAGGCGAGTACAGAGCTGGCGCCCCGCCGGGGGAAGGGCCGGAGGAGGCCCTCCGCGTCCCTCCCGCCCTCCCCGCCCCCCTTACCCCGGCTCCCCGGCCGCTGCGGCCCCCAGCGCTTACCCGCCGTCGGGCCCCGGCCTGGGGGTGTCGGCCGCAGGTCCCGCGGCGCCGTCTGCGTTGAGCCCGGAGGCCCGGCGGCTTCGCCTCCGCGGCCGGGGCTGCTTCTGGGCAGCCAGCTCGGGCTCCATGGCGCGGAGGGGGGTGGGGCGGTGGCCGGGCGCCCGGGAGACCCGCTGGGTCGGGCACCGCGCCCGACCGCTTCTGCCCGGAGAGCAGTTCCTGTCAGGAGGGCGCCGCCGCCGCCGCCGCCATCTTCCGGGGTTTGAAAATGGCGGCCGTGCGGCGACCAGCCAATCGGGGGGCAGCGCGCGGTTGCTGGGAAACGTGAAGTCCCGCCCCTTCGGCGCTCCCTTGGAACCAGGCGGGGCTGGAGGCTGGATGGCCTTGGATTCCGTTCAGACCCCGAGGCCCGGTACCTGTCTGACCGTCCATTGGGGCTTCCGCCGCAGGCCACGGCACACTGGGAGCACTTTAGATCTTTCTTGGCATTGGCAGAGAAGAGAGATCAAGAGTAATGACTAGGGGCGCCTGGGTGGCTTAGTCGGTTGAGCGTCCGACTTTCGCTTAGGTCATGATCTCGCCGTTCGTGGGTTCGAGCCCCGCGTCGGGCTCTGTGCTGACTGCCAGCTCGGAGCCTGGAGCCTGTTTCGGAGTCTGTGTCTCCCTCTCTCTCTGACCCTCCCCTGCTCACGCTGTCTCTCTCTCTCTCTCTCCTAGAAATAAAAAAAAAAAAAAAAAAGTAATGACTAGACTGGTGTTGGGTTCCTGGCCGCATAGGCGCTAAATTATTCATGGGAGATAAATTCCCAGTTACCAAAGGTGGTGGAAACGTGTTCTCAGGGCTGTCTCTAGGAAACCCAGTAAAACCGAATTATGAGCCGTCCTGTCCAGCAATAGGGAGGGACGGTCTCTCTTTAGCAATAAAGAGAATGAAGGTGCATTCTCTAAATGTATGAAGGAGGCAAAAAGCACAGCATCAAATAAAGGACTTCCTCAAATAAAAAAGACCATTGTTAGATAGCACATTCTTTGATTTTAAATATTGCTTTTTATGTGTCAGAGGCTTTAAAAATAATTTCTCCTTTGATACTATGATTCCAATTCTGGGAATCTGCCCTAAGGAATAAAATTATATATACATCGAAGGGTGGTGGAATACACCAGCTGGGAACATGACATTAGGATTATTTTGAGCTGCAGGCACTTTAAGAACACCAGATACAAGAAGGGTGTTCTGATCTCCACTTTTCTTCCTGAAAACTGGAGATAAAACTTCCTGTGAAAGCTGCCTTCCCTGTCCCAGGAAGAAAGGAACCTTCTGATCACCAGAGACTGGGGGGATAGGCATAAGGAGACTTCGGTACAAACAGCACTTCTTAAAATAACTCTTGTCTTCCTTTGGTCTCCTCCTGTGTTTTAGCTACTTTTCCACAATTGCCTCTCTTCATCTGACCAAGTATGTAAGCACTAAGGTTTTGCCACTTCTTTGGCAAAGAAGGGGGGAGCTCCCATGGCCATGTGAAATTTTATTTGCTTTTCCCCTGGTAATCTGTATTCTGTCCTTTTAATTCTCACGCCCAGCCTGACACACTGAGAGGATGGAATTGGAATTTTGTTTTTCCTGCAACGTGAAGATATTAATGGCATTGATGTTTATAATATCAGCAAAAGTAAAGACAATCTAAATAAACAATGATAGGGGAATGGTTAATTATGATTGACTCACTGGAAAGAATTTTTTTTTTTTATGTTTATTTATGCCGTCAGCACAGAGCTAGACATGGGGCTGATCCCACTAACTGTGAGGTCATGACCTGAGCGAGTCAGACACTCAACTGACTGAGCCACTCAGGCGCCCCGTGGAAAGAATATTTTCAGTCAACAAAAATTAACTGTGACGTGTATAATAGGGTAAGTATACTGTAATTTTTAAATAAAAACATGGAATATAGAGTTATATTCAGTATATCATGAGTTACGAATTAGAAGAGATTTAACAGAGGAAGAAGATGAAATCAATGTATTAAAATATCTCTAGGTAGTCACTATGCATATTAGATTGTCATTATTTTTACTTTCTTGCATTTTGTAATTTTTTAAATCATGAGATGCTGAACTTGAATTACATTTATAACACAAGGAAAAATCTGTGTTGTAAGAATCATGTTGTGATATTCCACTTTATCCTACCCTCCCCCCAAATTAAATAAGAAAGTATTGCTTTGCAGCACTTAGAGTAAAATAGTACAGAAATGCTGTCTAAAGAGCTGTGTTGGTTTTTTTTTTTTAAGTTTACTTAAGTCATCCCTGCGCCCAACGTGGGGCTTGAACTCATGGCCCTGAGATCAAGAGCCTCATTCCTCCGACTGAGACAGCCAGGAGCCCCTAAGTAGCTGGTTTCCACCCAAACATCAGTTTGGTGGGCGTGGAGCCCACTTGAGATTCTCTCTCTGCATCTCTTCTGCTCGCATTCTCTCTCTCTCAAAATGAATAAACTAAAAAAAAAAAAGAAGAAGAAGAATGAAACTTGGAAAGAAAAATGCGTGGCCAGGAAAAGCATTACTAATTAGAAGTAGATTGGGGTTAATTTCTTTCATGCTTAGACTATCTTATGAAGAAGCCACTGAAGTTTGAAAATACTGAATTCTGTTAGTAATGGGAGAGGAGGATGGAGGAGGAACAAGGTAGGAATGTGGGCACTGTGGGGGGCGGGGGGGATGACCACGGGAAGTGACTTCGGCTGTGGCAACCAGGGCCGCCAACGGAGAGTTATCAAAGATAACTTCAGAAACGTCAGTGTATCAATCAGAATTGTTTCTCAGAGCTGAAGAAGTTTTGTTTAACCAGAATTTCTCACTTAGAAGGTTTCTTCCTCTCAATGACTTAGCCAGCGAATTGATTGGCCTATACTAAAAAATACTTGAGAGGAACTTTATAAACATGACACTTTTTTAAAAAAATATATTTTTTAAATGTTTTATTTATTTCTAGGAGAGAGAGAGAGAGACAGCGTGAGCAGGGGAGGGTCAGAGAGACACAGACCGAAACAGGCTCCAGGCTCTGAGCTGGCAGTCAGCACAGAGCCCGACGCGGGGCTCGAACCCACGAACCGCGAGATCATGACCTAAGCGAAAGTCGGGCGCTTAACCGACTAAGCCACCCAGGCGCCCCTAAACATGACTCTTTTATACTTGCAAGTTTTCTTTCCCTCTCTTTCAGGGCCTAAGGACATCCACCCCTTGTGTCAGTGAGAGCTCTACTGGAGAAACAGAGCTAGGATTTATAACTTTATGTATGTGTTTATATAGAAATGGAGATTTCTATAGAGAGAGGTTTAATTACATGTTTATATGTATATGAGGTAATGAAGTCATACATTATGTATCTGGAGATGTATTTCATGAGCTGGTTTATGTGATTGTGGACACTATAAAATCTGAAGTCCGTAGGGCAGACTGGCAGGCTGGTAACTCTTAGGTAGGCCTTTCCACTGATTAGGTGAGGCCCATCACATTATCAAGGGTAGTATTTATGTAAAGGCAACTGATTGTCAGTGTTAGCGGTATCTACAAAATGCCTTCACAGCAATACATGGCTTAGTGATTGAATCACTGAGCAGCATAGGCTATCCAAGTTGACACATGAAACTAATCATCACAGCAGAGGACTTCTCCAGACTTGAAATTCCAATTATTATTACTTGAGGAAACTTTATTCCTTTAAGATTTAGTCTTCTAAGGAATAAAAGAATTACTAAAGGGGGGCACCTGGGTAGCTCAGTCAGTTAAGCATCTGACTTCGGCTCAGGTCATGATTTGCAGTTTGTAAGTTCGTGCCCCATGTCGGGCTCTGTACTGACAGCTCAAAGCCTGGGGCTACTTCAGATTCTGTGTCTTCCTCTCTCTCTGCCCCTCCTCCACTCACACGCTGTCTGTCTGTCTCTCTCAAAAATAAGTAAACATTAAAAAATTTTAAAAAGAATTACTAAAGGAAAAAACAATAGGATACATTTCTTAAATTATATTACAAAAGAGGTTTTTCTAATTTTGCTCTCATTGAAAATCTAAGCTAATCATAGCTTTAAGTGAGGTTGAGTATTAAGAAAAACAAATTAGGGGCACCTGAGTAGCTCAGTCAGTTAGGTGTCCAACTCTTGGTTTCAGCTCAGGTCATGATTTCACAGTTTGTGAGTTCAAGCCCTGCATTGGGCTCTGTGCTGGCAGTGTGGAGCCTGGTTGGGATTCTCTGTCCCTCTTTCTGCCCCTCCCCCACTCATTCTCTCCCTCTCTCTCTCTCTCAAAATAAATAAACCTTAAAAAATAAAGAATAATAAAATTAAACATACTGAATGTGTCAGTGGCCAGAAATGAGATGCTCAGATCTTCTGATTTTCCCTTATCCTGTCTCAAGCTAAAAATATCAGAGGCCAATCGGAGAAATTTGACACAGCAACAAAAGAAACATGACTCTGATTTTATATGTTCTTTTTTTTTTTTTAATTTCTAGGAGAGAGAGAGAGAGACAGCGTGAGCAGGGGAGGGTCAGAGAGAGAGGGAGTCACAGACTGAAACAGGCTCCAGGCTCTGAGCTGGCAGTCAGCACAGAGCCCGACGCGGGGCCCGAACCCACGAACCGCGAGATCATGACCTAAGCGAAAGTCGGACGCTTAACCGACTAAGCCACCCAGGCGCCCCGTACATGACTCTGATTTTATAAATTGGGACTGGCTTACTCTTTGTCTTTATTATATGGAACTATCAGAACCCTAAAAATTCAAGGGATTATTGGCAGGTAGAGACAGACAGGATTGATTAATTTCATGAAGATCAAATTGTGTGACAAGTAGAACTCATAGATTCAGGAGAAAACCGCTGGAGAGCACTTGACTAAGGGACCTCCCCACGTGGAATCAACAGATACAAGATAAGGAAGGGGTTTGGGTGATGGAGTGATGAAATGGGGAGGCACATTTGGAGCAGGTGCGTCAGTTGGCGTCTCCCCCCTCCTCTGCTTGTGGAGTGCACTTGCCCACCGCCTAATGCAGTGAGTGGGATCCAGGAGCTGGAGATACGGAGTAGTGCCTCAGGAAGCTGAGGATTCCCAGGAGGATGTGGAACACTAAACCAGAAGGCTGATACAAGCCACTCCGACTGGCAGTACATTCCAAACCCCTTCCCCCCCCCCCCCCCCGCTTTATAACTAGAAGCAGGCTGTAGAAAATAGCACAGGCTGGAAATCAGAAGTCTCAGACAAAACTGTATAAGAGAAAAAACAGCAATTATTAAAAGATTTAAGGAAAACCTTCAGATGGAGAGAGACCTCAAAATCCGAAAGGGGGAAGAATTAGAACACAAGGAAAGAGAGTAAATAAAGCCAACAGAAGAAGACTTCAAAAGGGAAGGTGAGATGCCAATTCAGCCATGGAAAAAAACCCTAAAATTCTGGTCATTTAAAATATAAATAAACCAAAAGACACGTCAATAGCAGGACCAACACAGATGAAAAGCAAATTCACTAGTTAAAAGTTGTAGCTGAGGAATTTTTCAAGAACGTGATGCCGAGAGCCAAGAAAAGGAAAGTATGAAGGAAGAGTTTAGAGTCAAAAGGGCAGAATTAAAAATTTCAACTTACATCCAACAACAGTTCCAGGACAGAGGACAGGCAATAAGGAGAGGAGAAAACAAACAAACAAATAAAAAGCCAAGGCCCCAGAAAGAATATGACCTGAAGATTAGAAGTGTCCTCCAAGTATGGAACAAGCCTATTGAAAAAAGATTACATGTAGATACATCATGGAAATGTTCATGTTAGAAGAAATAAAGAGAAGAATCATAAAAGCTGTCAGAAAAAAATAGGCTATCTACCAGGAACAAAGAATCAGAGCAGTGCATTATTTTTCATTGGAAAGAAGAAACATTGGTCAACATCCTCGGAGTTTTGAGGAAATACAATTTGGAGCCTAAAATCTCATGTTTGTCAAACAAATTTATTTAAGGGTGGAAAAAGAACACACATTTTTGGATATGCAAGAAGCTATCAAATGTACCACTTGCATAATTGAAAGAATTATTTGCATGTATAATCCAGCAACATGACTAACAAATCCAATAAGAAAGAAAGAATAAATGGGATACAGGAAGCAGTTGTGTGTAAAGAAGGCAGTACAATTTATATTTATGCCTCAATCATTGTTGATGGCTAATGTAAAATATTTATTTTAATGACACTTTGGCACTAAAATTCCAGATTTTATCAATTTTGCAAAGAGTGAGGATGAAGATGGGCATTAAAAAGAGAAGGTTCAATCAATCTTTCAAATTGGAGGAAAGTAATTTAAAAGAAAATTATAGTCGGTGGAAAACAAAGTAAGACAAGAGTATACCCAGGGGGCACCTGGGTGGCTTAGTCGGTTAAGCGTCCGACTTTCGCTTGGGTCATGATCTCGCGGTTCATGGGTTCGAGCCCCGCGTCGGGCTCTGTGCTGACTGCCAGCTCAGAGCCTGGAGCCTGTTTCAGTCTGTGACTCCCTCTCTCTCTGACCCTCCCCTGCTCGCGCTGTCTCTCTCTCTCCTAGAAATAAATAAAACATTAAAAAAAAAATTAAAAAAAAAAAAAGACAAGAGTATACCCGGGCATATTATAATCACAGAAATGTGAATATACTACATTTCCCCATCGAAAGACAGAGACTCACCATTTTTAAAAGAAGTACATCCACAGCAAGTTTAAAAAGAAGCAATTGGAGTTCCTGCTTCAGTAATAGGATGTGATAAGTTATTTGGACCACGTTGACCACGAAGTACAAGAAAACATGCCTGAATAAGGCATAATGGAACATATTGAAAATATCGATGAATAAGATAGTAAAGAATAGTAGGCTAATTCTTGAGGAAATGAGAGAGGTAAGTGGAGGCCAGAAATCCCGTTTGTGCTACAGGAGCTTGCCAAATGGAAACTTCCGTTTTCATGGATCAATGGGCACACAAGGGAAGAGTGATCAATGCCCAAGGCCCAATCCAAGACCGCTTCATAGGAGACCCTTCTCCATAAAGTATAACTCCCAAAATACCTTTAGAATAAGGGTAAATCCACTCCAGCTTCTCAACACCCAAGAGAAGACCAGGTGATTTTCCCTGGCGTTGAGCAGAGCAGGGCATTGGGAGGGACGGCCTCTCAGATGGCCTTACAGCCACAAGCTGGGAACCGCAAATCACTTCCCTTGGAAAGTCTGAAAAATAAAATTTCAGTGACTCAATTTAAACAGGTGACACCCCTACATGACTTGTAGAAGGAAATGCAAATCCTCTCTGGAGAAACAGTTCATCCCAGACCTCAAAGACTTCAAATACGTTTTCAAAATCTCACAGTCAAAAACAAGCACACAGGGAAAAAGCCACTGTTGGTTAAGAATCGAAAAAATAGCAGAGGAAACAGACGCGCAAAGATGTTTGTTCTGTGGAGTAATCAGGCAGGTTAGGAAACATCTACAGTTAGAGTATTTAAACAAATAGAAGATAAGATGGAAAACTTCACAAAATAGTCAATTGCAAAATAAAAAAAACCCCAAAACTGGATGTAGCAGATTTGGAAAAAAAACTTATAGAAATGAAAAAATACAATAATTAAAATTGTAAACTCAGTGTGTGGTCTTTAAAAAAAGATCAGGTAGGGGTGCCTGGGTGGCTCAGTTGGTTAAGCGTCCAACTTCAGCTCAGGTCATAATCTCAGGGTTCGTGGGTTCCAGCCCCACGTCGGGCTTTGTGCTGAGAGCTAGCTTAGAGCCTGGAACCTGTTTCAGATTCTGTGTCTCCCTCTCTGACCCTCCCCTGCTCATGCTGTCTCTCTCTCTCAGAAATAAATAAAACATTAAAAAAAAATTAAAAGAAAAAGATTAGGTAAAGCCAAAGGAAAACAATGGATGAACAGAAGATAGCTGGAGAAATTAATCGAGATGTGGCAGTTTAATACAAAGTTACTGAAAATAGTAGATGTTAAGAGGTGTATAAACCACAGTAAAATGTCTAACAAAAGAAGAAAGAGAAACTGGGAAGAAAGCCATATTCAAAAAGAGATTGAGACCTCTATAAAACTTAAGAAACCACAGTATAAACCACAGTAAAAATGTCTAACAAAAGAAGAAAGAGAAACTGGGAAGAAAGCCATATTCAAAAAGAGATTGAGAACTCTATAAAACTTAAGAAAGACATGAATCAACAGATCATTAAGCCCAACAAAATCCAAAGCAGGACAAAAAAGAAATCAACATAAAGAAAACATGGTGATAATAACTAAAGAAACCAAAGACAAAGATAAAAATTCTAACCCAGCCAGAGAGACCTTCAAAGAAGCAAGATTTTTCCTGACAGCTTCTCATAGGCAGTAGCAGGAGCCAGTGGACTCAGGGAGAAATACTCACATAGAATTCCGTACCCAGTGAAATACTTTTCAGGATGGTGGGTGAAATAAAGGTATTTCAGACAAAAGCAAGAAAAAAAATTGTAACTGAAAGACCTCACTCAAGGAAATTCTTCAGACAGAAGAAGTTTAAAAAAAAAAAAGTAAGTTCTGAAATGGGAGAAAGAGTGAAAAACAAAGAAAATGGTAACCTGTGGGAAATCTAAAACAAGCATTGATTTTATAAAATAACAGTAGTATTGCTCTGCAGTCTTAAATACATTTTGTTGGTTCAAAAGAAGATCGGGAAGGATATAAAAAGATAACCTAGAAAATGGTGACAAACAGAAATAAGATAAAAGCACAAAATAAGATATCTAAACCCAGCTATATGAGTTATTGCATTAAATGTCATGGACTAAATTCTTCAATTAAAAGATATGTAGAGGGATGCCTGGGCGGCTCAATCGGTTAAGCATCCAATTCTTGATATCCAGCTCAGGTCATGGTCTCTCGGTTCATGAATTTGAGCCCCAAGTTGGGTTCTGTGCTGATCAGGAGCCTGACTAGGATCCTGTCTCTACCCCTCCCCTGCTTGCTCTCTGTCTCTCTCTCTCAAAAACAAACAAACAAAAAAACTTAAAAAAGATATGTAGGAAAAAATCAGTTACATTATGCTTACAAAAGACATATCAAAAATATGAGACTACTGAAAGGTTTTTAAAGTTTTAAGAATGTGAAAAGATGGAAAAGGCATTATTCAGATACTAACCAAGAAAGCTGTATTAAAGTAGTCATGTTAATATTCAATAATAAAGGGGCTCCTGGTTGGCTCAGTTGGTTAAGCATCTGACTTCGGATCAGGTCATGATTTCATGGCTCATGGATTCTGGCCCTGCATTGGTCTCTGTGCTGACAATTCAGAGCCTGGATCCTGCTTCGGATTCTGTGTCTCCCTCTCTCTCTGCCCCTCCCCCACTCATGCTCCCTCTCAAAAATAAACATTTAAGTTTTTAAAAATATTCAATAATAAAGACTTTAAGGTAAAATCATTAGTAGATATAGTCATCTTAAAATGATAAAACGTGGGGCGCCTGGGTGGCTTAGTCAGGTAAGCGTCTGACTTTCGCTTAGGTCATGATCTCGCGGTTCGTGGGTTTGAGCCCCGCGTCGGGCTCTGTGCTGACTGCCAGCTCAGAGCCTGGAGCCTGTTTCAGTCTGTGTCTCCCTCTCTCTCTGACCCTCCCCTGCTCACGCTGTCTCTCTCTCTCTCCTAGAAATAAATAAAACATTAAAAAAATTTTTTTAAATGATAAAACGTTTCAATTTTACAGAAAATATAACAATTTAAAATTTACATGCTCTTAATAACATAGCCTCAAAATACATAAAGCAAAAATTGTCAAAAAATTGTCAGAAAAGAAAAAAGACAAATCAACAATCATAATGGAAAATTTTAACACATCTTCTTTTAATGTTTATTTATTTTGAGAGAAAGTGCAAGTGGGGGAGGTGCAGAGAGAGAGGAGAGAGAGAATCCCAAGCAGGCTCCATGTCGTCAGCACAGAGCCTGATATTGGTCTTGAACCCACAACTTGTGAGATCATGACCTGAGCCAAAGTCAAGTTGTACGCTTAACCGACTAAGACACCCAGGCGTCCCTGTTTGAATCTTATTTAAGGAGAAGACATTCATATAATACTTATGCACTAGAAAAAGCTATTTTTATAGCTATTTGCTAATTGCTATTGCAGCAAATTTTACTCATACTCTTTCCCTATCCATGCTTTATACATTCTTAATATGAAAGGCAGATCTTTTTAAGAAGACATTTGTTATTTTGTTTTTTTAAATTTTTTTTAATGTTTTACTTATTTTTGAGAGAGAGAGAGAGAGAGACAGACAGCGTGAGCAGGGGAGGGTCAGAGAGAGAGAGGGAGACAACAGAAACCGAAACAGGCCCCAGGCTCTGAGCTAGCTGTCAGCACAGAGCCTGACACAGGGCTCGAACCCACGAACTGTGAGATCATGACCTGAGCCGAAGTCGGACGCTTGACCGACTGAGCCACCCAGGCGTCCCAGACATTTGTTATTTTGAACAAAAATAAGTTTGCGTTGGAAGCAAATCTGGGTAAGCTCCAACTAAGTCCTCTGTAGTTGTGGACAGACTCTTCCAGAGTGTTCAGGTCCCGCACAGCCCCTTTGAGAAAAGAGAACAGAAAAACTGAGGGGAAGCTGGACTCCTTTAAGAGAAGCAGGTGTCTCAGCCCTCAGGTGGAGTCATTTCCTGCCCTGTGATAAAGTCCGCCTGGGCTTGCGGCTCTGTCATTACCGCGGGCCAGTGGGGGCACCTCCAGAGCAGCATGGTAAGTGGCTGTGGCCCCCTACCTTGTTATCACGGTCGCTTTGGTGTGGTAGCAAATTTTACCCATTGTATATGGCCCACTTTCCTACCGAACCATCAATTCTTAATACAAAAGAAGAGATTTTTAAGGAGGCCATTTGTTTCTTTCAATAACTGTGTTTGAGGCAGATTTGGATAAGCTCTCATCCCCTGCACCTGTAGTTTTGCAGCTTTTAGGAGAAGCTTAGTTGATTTGCAGTTGTTCACTGCTTTTTAAAAAAATTTTTAATGTTTATATTTTGAGAGGGAGAGGGAGGGGCAGAGAGAGCTAGAGACAGAATCTGAAGCAGGCTCCAGGCTTGGAGCTGTCAGGACAGAGCCGGATGCGGGCCTGAACTCATGAGCTGTGAGATCATGACCTGAGCTGAAGTTGAACGTTTAACTGACTGAGCCACCCAGGCGTCCCTGTTCACTGCTCTTAATTGAAGTACAGAAGCAGGAAGCCCTCTCTCCTGCCGTTTAGACCTGGCCTGCTGGCTTTTCTTAGAAATCAGATTGCTTCACTTTTAGGTATGCCTGTAGAGCTTCTGGGGACTTCAGACCCAGGTCACCGTTGCTAAGCTCATAAACGCGTGGCCGGGTAAAGTGCATGGACATCTCCTGGTCCTCTCTTGAGCTTAGTTCTCGGGGGACTACTGTGAACCTGGTTGCTTACAATAGTTCCTGTCTGGGGATCATCTTTTAAGATCCACTGCCCTTTTAGCATCTTAGGTGCCAGTCTCAGTAATTTTTTGTATATTAGAATTTTGAATTTTCAAATGGAAGCAGCCTTTCATACTGCTTTTTCATCTTTGATGTTCTCATCCCCTTGGCCTCTCTTTCCAACATTTTAAGGATGTTCAAGCTCTTTTGTCCTTAGAAATTATGACTTCCTACATAAGGGCTCTCTGTGGTCCCAGAAACATTCTGTGTCTTGACTGAATTACTTTCGATATTCTGGGTGTGATATTGTACTATATATATAGTCTTGCAAGATATTTCTGCTGGGGAAAATGAGTAAGGGGTACACAAGATCTTTATGGTTTCTTACCATGTATGAATCTACAACTTCTCTTTATCTCAAAATAAAAAGTGAATTAGAAAATCATGCCTTCCTAGTAATTCAGATAGCCACGGTAGCAGCATTTACGAATGTGCAGTGACTTACCAGTATAGGTATTCGGTGGACAGTTTACAGTCTTGTCTTATAGGGTGACTGAGATTTGACAGGTAGCTCCGAGAGGAGGGAAGGCTACGACAAGCGCAAGGTGAGGCTAGCCTTCGGTACTCTGGGACAGTTATGTCTTGAGTGGTCCTTCTTGGGCCGAGGATTCCTGGCAAGTCCAAAACGGACATTACCATGCCTGTGTCTGAATCACTTGGGTAACAAACCCTGTGAAGACCCTGTTACCTAAATCTAGGGAGTTTTGATCTGGTTACAGTAGCTGATGTGCAGAGATCATTTGCAGCCCAGCCGGTGCGGGAAGGATGAGGCTGTGTTTTGTAGACAAGAGTCTTAGAAGCCAGTTTATGATGGAACATGTTATTTGATTTTTAGGTTCCGGACAGAGGTGGGAATATTGGTTGGTACTGAGCAAGGTGCTTTATTTTTTAATGTTTATTTTTGAGACAGAGAGCACGAGGGTGCACAAACATGGGGGAGGAGCAGAGAGAGGGAGACGCAGGATCTGAAGCAGGGTCCGGGCTCTGAGCTGTCAGCAGAAAGCCCGACGCAGGGCTCAAACTCACAAAGGAACCATGAGATCGTGACCTGAGCCAAAGTCAGATGCTTAACCAACTGAGCCACCCAGGCGCCCCTACTGAGGTGCTTTCTAAATTGAACTCACAGCCTTTGTCATGAGAGACCGAAAGCTGCACAGAGAAAAAACAAGGGGGAAGTTGTCCTCAAGCAGTGAACTTGAATTCCTCGTAAAGCAAAGAGGGCAGTGTCAGAACTTGTGAATCAAGGAGACAAAGTACACGGGCTTGATACGACGGGGGCGGGAACAGAGTCCGAGCCTGACTGCAGGACTGTGACCAGCCTGAGCTCCCTCCCTCCCTGGACTGAGTGGTCTTTTTGTTGTTGAGTCTCAGACACTGTCCGGGGAAGGAGCAGCCTGGACAGGGGCAGGGCCGCCTACCAGCTCATCAGGCAAACAGCTGCAAAGGCCCCAGTGATGCAGAAAACAGGCTTCTTACCCCATGAGCACGCCCTGCATAGACCTGTCCCTGCCCGCTAGCCACCGAAACCCGACAACGTGCAAATCCGCAATTGCTGTCCTTTTGGTTTTCAGGATTTAACTTTGGCTTTCCTTCTCTTAGAAGAGTAAATATTCGTGTCTGTGTAAATTACCAAGAAAGTTGTTGGCCTTTAAGAACAAGATGTGAATGGTGATTTAAAAGTAGGATGATGGAGTGGAGGCTGATGAGGGTGATAGAAAACAGTCGACTTTACACAAGAAAAATAATCGCTGTCCAGACACAACTGCCGTTAATATTTAATGCTTTGAAGCGCATTTTTAAAGATCTTTTTTGGGGTATCTGCGTTTCTCAGTCAGTTAAGTGTTCGACTCTTGATTTTGGCTCAGGTCATGATCTAACGATTTGTGGGTTCGAGCCCCGGCTCGGGGCTCTGTGCTGTCGGTGCAGATCCTACTTGGGATTCTTCCTCTATCTCTGCCCTTCCCCCACCTGCACTCTCTCTTTCTCTCAAAATAAATGAATAAAAGACTTAAGAAATATTTTTCTATGCTTATTTTTAATGTATTTGATATCATACCTCGCATACAACTATATGACTTACATACCTTTTTATTTAATAATTTATTATAAGCATTTCTCACGTGATAAAGTTTTTTTTTGGTAAATATACAAGGGTTACATAACCCTTTCTTAAATACCTGAAGATACATGAATGTAGACTGGTTCTTGATTTTCACTCTTATGAATAATACTGTGAGTGCCAGTGTGCCTAAATCTTTGTATTTGAGACTCTTTTCTTAAGAATTCACCTACGTATGTTATTTGCCTATTTATCTACTAGGTATCACAAGTGGTTTTCTTTTTTTAAAGATTTTATTTTGTCCCATTCTGTGTCTCCCCCTCTCTCTGCCCCTTCCATGCTCATGCTTTGTCTCTCTCTATCTCTCAATAAAAAGGAAGAAAGAACTAGAGAAAGAAAGAAAGAAAGAAAGAAAGAAAGAAAGAAAGAAAGAAAGAAAGAAAGAAAGAAAGAAAAAAACGCTAAAGATTTTATTTTGGAGGTGGGTGCAGCAGGGTGGCTCAATTGGTTGAACATCTGACTCTTGATTTTGGCTCAGGTCATGATCCCAGGGTCGTTAGATCGAGCTCTACATTGGGCTCTGTGCTGGATGTGGAGCCTGCTTGGGATTCTCTCTCTTCCCTACTGCCCTCTTCCCCATTTGTGCTTGTACTCTCTCTCAAATTAAAAAAGAAAAGAGAATTAAAATAAATAAATACAAATAAAAATAAACTACTGGATGCTAGAAAAAAAAGATTGCATTTTAAAGTAATCGCTACACTCAACGTGAGGCTCAAACTCACAACCCCAAGATTAAGAGTCACGTGCTCTACCGACTGAGTGAGCCAGGTGCCCCTCAAGTGTTTTTTTTTAATTAATGTATATAAAATTGCCTTATCTATGACCCTTAATATGACCCTTAATAAATCACTTTTTATACACATCAACATTTTTGTTTGTTTATTATAGTATTGAGTCTTCACATTTTGGGGTTATTAAATCCCTTATGTGTAAGTTTCCTTGGTAAATTTTTCACTACTTTTATGCTTAGAACATCCTTCCTTATTCAGAGCACATATGAATAGTGAATATAAAATCTCAAGATATGGAAAGGTAGTACTTTACAGTGCAGTAGGTCTTAATGTGTGTCAAGGTTATAAATGGATTTTTGAGGGGGCAGGGTTTATTCCTTTCTAGTAACTAGCTAATATTTTTCTGGGCGAGGCAGCTTGATTTCATGCATATATAGTACTTAATATGTGCATAGTCTTACCTCACTCTTAGCCCCGTTGCACATAGGTACTTAAATTACATTGTTGAAAGAAGCCTTTTGGTGAAATTGGAGTCCTCGGTTCAGTGGTTCCTACAGCTTACCTGCGCCCTGGTGTTTGCTTTCCACGAGATACTTTCAATTAGCTTTGTAATACATTTCTCCCGTTGGCCTCAGCTAGCTTGGTTTCTGCCGATTGTGAGCAGAATAACTGAGCGACATAGCTCATGTTACCTAAGAAGGCATGCTTCGTTCTCACTGAACTTTGCTCTAATGGCTTATTTCAGAGGGAGTGCCTTTCCATCCACATTGGCCAAGCTGGCATCCAGATTGGGGATGCTTGCTGGGAACTCTACTGCCTGGAACATGGAATCCAGCCAGATGGCATTGCTCTCAACAGTGAAAAGGATCAGGTGGAGAATGCTAAAATGGAGCATATGGACGTGTCTTCCAATACCTTCTTCAGGGAGACGAGAGCTGGAAAGCACGTGCCCAGAGCATTATTCATGGACCTGGAGCCGACTGTGATAGGTAATGTAAGGCTTGCTTTCCAGTGTGCTTAACCAGGTCCACAACCCCAGCAGGCACATCCAGTACCAGTCAGATTACACTGAATCTATCTGAACAGGATCAAGGGACCCTTTTTAAATTTAGAAGGTCACTCATGAGCATGTAAGGTGATCAGCATGAAACATACCTAAGAGAATTCTAGCTTCGCCTTCTTTTTCTGTGTGATGACACAAACCCAAACTTTGTGAGTTCCTCCACACACATCTGTTGTAACAGAAGATTAGATCTTTTCCTGGATTGGAAGGCCAGTTGCTAGAAGCTTCTGACAAAGAATCTGAAATTTGACATTTCCTGAACGTGAGTCCACAGAGGTAAGGAGCCAAATACATCTTCTAATTGTGGGGGGAAATCAGTACAATGTTATGATTGTTAATGGGAGATTTTGCAGACGCTGGAAACGGGTCTACAGAAGTGCCGGGGAAGGAAGGCACCTTCCTGACCTGGACAGGCTGGAGAAGAGGGTGCATTTGGGTTTGGTGTTACACGTCAGTTCTTTGCTGCTGGTCAATAAACCGCCGCCGAACGTAGTGATTTACAACAACACCGCTCGCTACCTTGTCCGTGATCTGCAGCTGGAGGCGCTCAGAGGGGAGCGCTCCTCTCTGCTCCACATGGTGTCCCGAGAAGCCTCAAGTGGCAGCTGGAGAAGCCACTTGGGAAGTGGTTCACCCACACGGCCGGCGAGTTGGTGCTGGCTGTCGGCTAAGAGCTGGGCCGGGGCTGTGGGGCCACGGGCCTCTCCGCGGGCAGCCGGGGCTTCCTCACAGCACAGTTCTACCAGCAAGCGCCCCGTGGGCACAGGGCTGGAGTCCACGGCAGCCTAGTAATCCAGTCTTAGGAGAGTGTTTAACTGCTGTTGTTCCATGCATCAGGGCAGTTACAGAGACCCACCCAGGAAGGGAATGCAGACCCTCCTGATGCGGAAAGAGCGAGGTTCGAGAAGCACACGTGAGATGAGCAATAATCTTGTGGCCATCTTTGGAAAACACAGTCTGTATGCACCGGATTAGAGTTTGTTTCCCAATCAGAACAATGTCAAGTATCAAACAAATGGTGATTGGTGGCCGTGGGAAGGAGAAGGTGGGAAGTGTTTCTATAAGGAGAGGAGAACTGCTGGAGCCAAGATGCCTCTAGAGAGATCCAGTATTTGCTAGATGTGAAGGAATTAAAAATAAGGAAATAGTGGTGGCTTCACGAACAGGGGAGCCCAGTCTGGAGGCAAAGGGAGGCAGTCATGTTGTATCTGGACTTGGAGTTATCAGTGCCCGAAGACAATATCTTGAGTTTTTGTTTCTGACAAATAGGAGTTTGCACCTATGAGCTTCGGTTTCTGTCTCGTATCCCCGAAACCTGGGCAGAGTGGAATATGTCCCCAGAGGGCTTTGGTAAAGAAGCAACATGAGAGGCCACATCTCAGGAGTGTGAATATTGTAGCAGGTGTTTTAACTTATGCCAATCCAAAGATGCTGGGCAAGTTGGAGGTGTAAGACCTGAGCAGGTCCAGGAAGAGCGAGGAGGCAGGGAGAAATCCCCCACTCCTCTAGAATGCAGCACAGAGAGAGGGCAGTTGTGTGGATCCGGAGCTGGCCCAGACAAAGAGGCATAAGCTCCAGGTGGTAGGAGAAGGCGCTGATTTGCCTTGTTGTATTGAGCAAATAAGAGAGCCTCGTGTGTGTGAGGCACTGTTCTTGACATGGGGGCTGTATGTAATCTTAGTCTTCAGGGAGCCTACAGTCACCTGCGGTGCAGATGCTGGTCAGTAGATGGAGAAAAATAAAGCAGAACCATAGAGGTAGGGAATGTCGTCCAAGTGGTAGGAGGTGTTTTTTCCAAAGGAATGTCAAGGAAGGCCTTGCAGAGAGAGTGATCTGCAGGAAGTAGGGCAAGAGCCTTACCTCTCTGGAAGAGATCAGAAAAGACTTGATGGACAAGGTGATTGTCTGAGTCCTAAAGACTGGGTAAGAGGCTTCTAACAGTTCACAGGGGAAAGAGAATGGAAAGCACGAGCAAAGACACATTCAGACCCCTGTGAATATTGTTTCCGCTTGAAAATGGGGAGGATGTTGATATAGCAGAGTCACCGAAGGCTTAGGAGGGAGGCAGACTGAAATTTCCTTGAATAGTATGTGTGGTGTGAATCTGATTGGAAATAAAAAGATTTAGAGCAGGGGAAAGGCAGATTTAGAACTATACTTCAGTAATAATTAATCACAGATTTATTCATTCATGTATTCAATATTTCTTAAGCTCCTGCTATGTGTCAGGTACTGATCTCCAAGTAGACTGGAGACAGTTATGAGATTTTTGTGATGTACGGACTGGAATGGAGAAGAGAACACCAATTTGAGAGATATCTGAAACAGTCGTGGATTGGGACACCTGGGTGGCTCAGTTAGTTAAGCATCTGACTCTTGATCTCAGCTCAGGTCATGGTCTCATGGGTTCATGGGTTTGAGCCCCGTGTCAGACTCTGTGCTGACAGCACAGAGCCTGCTCGGGATTCTTTCTTTCTGCGTCTCCCCTGCTTATGTTCTTTCTCTCTCTTAAAATAAGTAAATAAACTTTAAGAAAATTCAAAAAGAAGCAGGAATGGATTACATGCTGATGGATGCTGTTGAGAGAATTCAGAGGTGTCACCCAGATTTCACTGTTTCAATAATGGGATTTGAGAAATGAGATAGCAGAGGGGGACCTAGTTTTGGGTGTGAGGAATTTGAAGTGTCTGCAGGTAGAGGTAATACTAAAAAGCTGTCACAGTGGCTGATCTTGTTCAAAACAAGCCTGAATGGTTTCGAGTAAAGGAAAGGTGAGTTTAGTTATGTTTGTGGAACAGAATTCTACCGAAGATATTTGTAGGCAGAATAAAGGAGAGAGGGGAGGGAGGGAGGAAGGGAGGGTTCAGAGTGGGTGAGGGGCCCCATGACTGAGAGGGTGGGCTGTTCTCCTCCTTCCCTCTCTTCTCTGGGGCAGAGACCGAGGATTTTGCATCAAGGAGGAAGGTGCTCATTGAGGAGTTCTATGATTGGAATAATGGAGCGGTGAGACCTTGGAGACAGGAGCAGAGGTTTAAGACACATTTGGAGAGGGGGACAGAGGGTCAAGCGACATGTGAGGAGTGTGCCAGATGTGAGTCTGGAGGGGCCGAGAGCAAAGCTGGGGTGGATGGTGCCCGTGAGGTGGGGACCAGGCGAGGAGGGATTTGGGGCTGGCGGCAAGCCTCCGGCTCTCCTCACCCGTCCCAGGGCCAGGCTGTGTGAGCAGATCGGTGAAAATAACACGAAGGGAGGAGGGGTGGGAAAGGAAAGTACCGGGAGCTCAAGGTCGTGGTGAGAAAGAATTTAGCATAATTCAACGAACATTCATCCATCACCCAAGGATGGGAGTAGACAGATGAAGGAATGTTGACCCCTTCCCTGCTGCTGTCCCAGTGAGCTCAGGCAGCTTTAACAAAATACCATAGACTAGGGGCTGAAACAGTGGAAATTTGTTTCTCACTGTTGTGGAGGCTGGAAGTTCAAGATCCGGGTGGCAGCGTGGTCGGTGTCTGATGCGAGCTGCCTTCCGGCTTTGCAGACGGCCACCTTCTCGCCATGCCCTCACATAGCAGAGCGAGAGATCAGCTCTCTGTCCTCTTACAAGGGCACTCACCCCATTCATGAGAGCTATACCCTGATGACCCAGTCAACCCCTAACACCATCACGCTGCGGGTGAGGCCTTCAGCATCCATTTAAGATAGATCTTGGGGAGACACGAGTATTCGGTCCATAGCAGTACTAGTTAGTAGTGAGGAACTGCATGGGTATTCTCCCGTAACGGTATTCTGTCAGGAAACCTTGTTATCCTCCGTTAATAGATGAAGCAGCCCAGTCTCGGGCAGGATGGAACTTGCCTTAGATCATTGAGCTGTTGAGGGTAGAACTGGGTTTGACCTCAGATTTGTGTACTAAGAAAAGCCATTCTCTTTTAGCAGCAACAACAACAAAACAGTATAAGCTAGTGGAGAAGAAAATGTAAATGGTGGTAGCAATACTAACACATGTGTTAAGCTGAAACATATAAAATTGCCGGTGGTTGATTATTTTTACATAAAAAATGTCAGTGTTGTACGATACGACCTAGTAACCATAGAAATGTCTGCAAGATGAAGAGGTATCCCTGAGGAAGGGCCGTCCCACGTCTTCTCCTGAGGGAACAGCATTGGCAGACTCCCAGAGGCGTGGAGGAACATACACATTACACAGGAGTTCCGTGCGGCGGAACTTGGGGTTGAGTGAGTAGGCGGGCCATGGTACAGAAAGACCATCGGGGGGCGCCTGGGTGGCTCAGTCGGTTAAGCGTCGGACTTTAGCTCAAGTCATGATCTCACGGTTCGTGGGTTCGAGCCCCGCGTCGGGCTCTGTGCTGACAGCCAGCTCAGAGCCTGGAGCCTGGTTCGGATTCTGTGTCTCCCTCTCTGACCCTCCCCTGCTCACGCTGTCTCTCTCTCTCTCTCTCTCTCTCTCTCTCTCAGAAATAAATAAAACATTAAAAAAAAAAAAAAAGAAAGACCATCGGGCTGGGCCATGGGCCAGGTGGGAGAAGTAAGGTGGTGTGGTTAGAGAAAGGCTTTTGCAACTTTAAAATTTGTGGGGAGACCGTTGTGAGTGTTTTCAAGTGGAGTGGGGCCGAACAGCATTGGAAGGAAGAAAGCAAGGGATGTCAAATAATCCTGTTTAAAAACCACTGAACTCCCTAAGGATGCTGGTTAGGTAAAGACACTGGGCCAGATACTCCTGTCTCTGAGCAAAGTGGGAAAATGTGCCAGGAAGTGAGTGGACGATTTGGGTGTGCTCACCAATGGCTGTGCTATAAGCGCACCAATGGCCGTGCTATAAGCGCTGATCTGTGAAAAAGTTGATTTTGCTGGAAAAATTTGTGGAACTACCTTCAGAATCTTAGCTGGACATTATCGTGAAGAACCAGGCTTCCAGATTGCCATAAATTCCCCTCGTAGGCTGAATTCAGCCCTAGGGCTTAGTGAAAAGCAAAGAGTCCACCCAGAATTTTATGTCCACTTCTATCTTGTTTGTAAAAGTATCTTTTCAAAACCTTAACTTGGGGTGTTTTTGTTTTTAGCGTGGGTATGTTAGTTAAAACTCATTTAAATAAATTTTAGTAAATTTAAGTATTTATTATACTTAGATAATATTTAGAAATTATTTAGATATTATTTGTATTTAAACCATAAAATCGTGCTTTAGAAATTCATAGTGATCTACAGGTGAGCAAGGTGAATTGAGAGAGCCATCTTGTTCTTAGACAATGGGTGTGTTTCCTCTTAGGCAGTGATCTTCTGGGACTAACTATAGGTATCTGGTGATGAGACCAATATGGTATTTGCATAAATACATGTCATGAGCCAGTTGTATCATTATTTTAAAAACACTTTTTTAAGGTTTTATATTTATTTTTGAGACAGAGAGAGACAGAGAATGAGCACGGGAGGGTCAGAGAGAGAGGGAGACACAGAATCTGAAGCAGGCTCCAGGCTCTGAGCTATCCGCACAGAGCCCGACGCAGGTCTTGAACACGTCAACTGCAAGATCATGACCTGAGCCAAAGTTGGAAGCTCAACCGACTGAGTCCCCCAGGCGCCCCTGTATCATTATGGCTTATAAAGGTTTCCTCTGGGCCGTGCATTGTGCCCCATGATCTCACTTAATCCTTGTAGGGTAGGTCTTGTTATAACCTCATTTGTGAGATGCAATAATGGAGGCTTAGGGCTGCTAGTGGCCGGCCCATGGCTGAGTGGGGAAGGGGAACGTGAATGCAGGAAACTGACTCTTGGACACCCGCTCTTGCTACCTTGCGGTGTCCCGCGGTAACCAGGCCAGCGTTCCCAGAGCCTGCTTGGCCCTCCCCCACCGCTGATTCCTAACTCCTAATTCTTTACGAACCGTGCTATGTGGATAGTTCTAAATTTGGGGAGTGGGACACAGACCTGGGAGACACGTGTCTTGGTATTCCCTCACGCTGTCCAGGTTTTTAAAAGGCAACAAAATGAGGCAGGAGCTGCGCTTGGTCGTGCTGAAGATTGCCAGTATTGTAACCTCAGTTTCCCCGTTTTAGGTGTTTATGTTAACTGCGTTTGAGCTGTGTGAGCGTTTGGGTGGGCCACACCTTCTTTGTAACGCCTCTTTCATAGCAGACTGCTAATAATGTAGATTGGGATGCTTTTCCTTGCTTTGTCGGCACACAGCTGGCTATTTGTGGATAGAGGTACTTGGCCTTGAAATGCCAGCGTGATCCAGGGTGTTTGATGGGTTTGAATAGTGTCTCCCAAATATCTGTGTCTACCTAGAACCTCAGAATCTGACTTCATTTAGAAATGAGGTCTTTGCCGCTGTGCTAAGTTAAGATGGGGTCACACTGGATGGGGGTTTGCCCTACCTCCCACGGTCTATGTCCTTATGGGAAGAAGAGGGGACACGGGCAGGGGACTGGGCGTGTGTGACTGGCAGGTACTGGGGTCATGCAGCTACCTGCTGAAAAGCTCCCCAAACTGGCAGGGGTCACCAGAGGCCAGGAGAGCAGCACGGAACAGCCTCTCCCTGACCTCCGGAAGGGACCAGCGCTGCCAGCACCCTGATGTGGGACTTGCTGAGCCATGAGAGCACAAATTCCTCTCGTCTGAAGCCACCTAGTTTGTTGTCATTTGTCACGGCAGCCCTAAGGGACTGATGAAGGGTGTGTGATGGGGGAACATACTTTCTGTTTATCTGGGAATAATGATACCCGTCCCTAGACTAAGGAAGGCCCATTCTGCAGTTTCCAGCCATGTGTCTACCACACCAGGGGATGGAGGGGTCGGGGTCCCCGGCCGTGCAAGGACTCGCCAGGGGCCGGCGGTTGAACGGAGCGGAGCGTGCTGACTCCCTCTCCCCCTGCAGATGGGAGCGTGCTGGCCCCCTCTCCCCCTGCAGATGGGAGCGCGCTGACCCCCTCTCCCCCTGCAGATGGGATCCGAGGTGGCCAGCAGCGCTCACTCTTCCCCCCAGAGCAGCTCATCAGCGGGAAGGAAGACGCCGCAAACAACTACGCCCGAGGCCGCTACTCTGTGGGTGCGGGCATCATCCACCTTGTGCTGGAGAGGATCCGAAAGCTGGCAAGTGGCTCCCTCCTCCCTAGACGGGTGCTTGGGTGCCTGGGCTCCACCTCCCAGGGGACCATTTCCTAGCACAGGCATCACGGCACCCAGCCTCTCCCCTTGGAGCCTCCTGCGGATGCTCAAAGCTGGGAAGCCGCCCGGCGTTGGCTTTGACTGTGCTTTGGAAGGGCCAGAGAAACCCTTACACTTGATATAGCCTCATCTGCTCTTTTTTATTTCTTAGATTTATGGGTAAATGTTTTATTTTTTCCCCACTGCTTTATTGAGCTCTGACACCCAACATTGTGTAAATTTAAGGTGTACAGCGTGATGATGTGCTACACCTGTATTGCACAGCGATTGCTACAATATGGTTAACGTGTGTGTGCACGTGTGTGGTAAGAACATTTAAGATCTACTCTTTTAGCAACTTTCTTTTTCACTTTAATTTTTTGTTAATGTTTCTTTATTTTTGAGAGAGAGTGAGAGAGAGCGTGAACCAGGGAGGGGTACAGAGAGAGGGAGACAATGGAATCCGACGCAGGCTCCGGGCTCTGAGCTGTCAGCACAGAGCCCGACGTGGGGCTGGAACTCATGAACTGTGAGATCATGACCTGAGCCAAAGTCGGATGCTCAACTGACTGAGCCATCCGAGCACCCCATCTCTTAGCAGCTTTCAGGGCACAAGGCAGTATTGCGGACTAGAAACACCATGCTGTCCGCTAGATCCCCGGAACTCTTTCCTCTTCTAACTGGAAGTTTCTGCCCTGCAACCATCGTCTCCCCGTTGCCCCCACCCACGGCCCCTGGCAGACATTATTCTACTTTCCCTTTCTGTGAGTTTGACGTTTTTAAATTCCATGTATATAAATGGGATGTTCCACTATTTGTCTTTCTGTGTGACTTGTCTCACTTTGCATGATGACCTTAACGCCCATCCACGCTGTCACGAGTGGCAGGACGTCCTTCTTAATGATTAGCCGTCCTGCGCTCTTGCTTCTGCCCAACAGGCGGCTTATCTTGTTTTCGCAGACTTCTAAAGCCTCAGGACACTTGCCATGCTCCTTCGCATCCCACTGTCTATGCAGTTAACAGGAGGCACATCCTACCTGGAGATTAGTTACTCTGTTACCATCAGTCAGTACTTTAAGGACCTGCATCTGGAGAATCCTTGGTCTAGGACATACTCTGGTGTTTGACGTAAGCCTTAAGTGGCGCGATGCCTTTTACACCCGCAGAGCAGATTGGGTCTAGAAGCGATAGGTACCTCACCTGCTGGCGGAGCAGGAGGGATCTGCTGCTTCAGTATTTTGCTAGTCATTTTCTTGTCTTCATGACTGATAAACACCTGGCTTTAGATCACACGCAGATAAATTCGTGGAGGGCAGCTAACGACAGTTGGATACTTAGGCTCTGCTTACAGTAAAATTCTAAAGCGCTATCCCTACTCCACACACTTGCATGTGCTCTATGTGGCGTTAATAATGGTACCAGTCCTTTCTGAAGGTTTTGTTTGTTCGAGGGAGCTTGCTGTGTCCCCTCCCAGGATTTCTGGGTTCATTTGGCACATTCTCACATCTCCTTTACTTCCCCAGGCGGAGCACTGCGCTGGGCTTCAGGGATTTTTGATTTTCCGGAGCTTTGGCGGAGGGACTGGGTCGGGATTCACGTCTCTCTTAATGGAGCAGCTCTCGGCTGAATATAGCAGGAAGACGAAGCTGGAGTTCTCGGTCTATCCAGCCCCCAGGATCTCCACGGCTGTAGTAGAACCTTACAACTCCGTCCTCACCACCCACTCCACCATGGAGCACTCGGACTGCACCTTCATGGTGGACAACGAGGCCCTCTTTGACATCTGCCACCACAGACTTGGTGTCGAGAGCCCCTCTTACACCAGCATTAATAGGCTGGTGGGTCAGGTGGTATCTTCCATTACTGCTTCCCTCCGGTTTCAAGGGCCCTTGAATGTGGACCTGGTTGAATTCCAGACCAACCTAGTACCTTATCCAAGGATACATTTCCCCATGACAGCCTTTGCCCCTATCATCTCCGCCACCAGCGCCTACCACGAGGAGCTCTCCGTGTCCGACCTCACCGCTGCTTGCTTTGACTTCTCCAGTCAGCTGGTCAAGTGCAACCCTCGGCTGGGGAAGTACATGGCCTGCTGCCTACTCTACAGAGGGGACGTGGTCCCTAAAGATGTGAATGCTGCCATTGCAGCCATGAAGTCGAGGAACTCCGTGCAGTTTGTAGACTGGTGTCCAACGGGTTTCAAGGTGGGCATCAACAGCCAGCCACCCATGGTGCTGCCAGGAGGGGACCTGGCCAAGGCCCAGCGGGCTGTGTGCATGCTGAGCAACACCACGGCGGTCGCGGAGGCCTGGGCCCGCCTGGACCACAAGTTTGACCTCATGTACGCCAAGAGGGCGTTTTTGCATTGGTACATCCGGGAAGGCATGGAGGAGGGCGAGTTCCTGGAGGCCAGAGAAGACTTGGCGGCCCTGGAGAAGGATTATGAGGAAGCGGGGCAGAATCCCTGATGCCCAGGTGGCTGGGGAGGAGGCAGGCTCTGAGTGCAACGCTTTCTTTCTAAGACATTATCTGTGCTTAGCGGGTAGACGTCCCCTGATTGGAAGAAACGGGACGCCAAGTCAAGCAAGACCCGAAGTTCCACACTAAATCAGATGGGTCAGTATCAACAATGAGCTCTTATTTCCTTGGCTGCTAGTGCAGTTCAGCACAGCTACCTCTTAGGTTTGGGGTCCTTTGAGCTTCTGGACTATGTCTATGTTTCTTTCTTTCCTTCTTTTCTTCCTTTCTTTCTTTCTTTCTTTCTTTCTTTCTTTCTTTCTTTCTTTCCTCATAATGGAAACCAAGCTTTATTCTTGGCTTTTGCAACAAAAGGCCATGACCCCCTGAAGTCAGTGCTCTTGCTTTCCCTTTCCTGAGGTGTAAAACAGCACATGTTAATTATTAATGTTATTTCCCCCATGTCTGTATTTTGTACATTGATTAAAGAATGAATTATTTTCAGTGTCATTCTTTTCTTTCTTCCAAATGTGGGCCTTAACGTCTCAGTTTGCTTTTTATACAAAGAAACAAGTAGCAAGTATATTCTTGGGTCTTTCAAACACTTGCATCTGTGATCCTGTGGGTCAGGATGTGAAAGTGAGCTCTCATCTCCTTGAAGAGATATTCCCGAAGTGTGGCCAGCAGAGCCCTGCATCAGATGCAGTTGAGAGGTTTAGGGGAAGAAACTGCACATTCTAGAGCTTCGCTACGGACTTGCTGAATGAGAAGCCCTGGGGATTGGAGGGGGCGTGACCCAAGCGTTTGAAGTTGCCAAAAGTGAATTCCACTTTTTGATTAAGTTTTCCCAGTTTCAAACCAGTTAGAAGTTAAAATGGAAAAGAACTTGTTATAAATGCATTAAAACCATCAATTATTTTCGTATAATCCACGATATTTGACTAATCGTTGGAAGTAAGGTGAAGTAGACACTACAAGGTCTTGCTCTTGAGCTGATGGTAGACAGTGTCCAGGTCCCTCATTCAGCTGTGGTGTTTACCTTGTGGCCCGAGTCCCCCTGTGTCCTCGCCTGGCCTGGGGGTCAGGCGTGGTCCAAAGCGTGGTCAGGGCTTTGGGTTCAGGTCGATAATCTGAGGGTAATAGATGCTAAGGCCTCGGCTGAAGGCGTGCAGTTGAGTGTCGTATTGAGAGATTTACCAAACTGCAATGCGAGCGTCTTCCTTCGCATATGTCAAGACCCAGAATGGCCGTTCCGCCTTTATTGCTCTCCTGGTAGCTGCTTTTAGGTACTGATATCACCGCCCCGGGACGTGGCCTTCAAGAGCTCCAGTCACACGATGTACCATTTTACCTGCTTTCCACTCACACGTGGCCACCACGGGGGCCAGTGAGCACAGATTGGTGGGAATGATGTCTACACACTGTAAGACATGCCTGTCTGTCAGGATACGGTTTTCCAGCTCATCGGTCGGGTTTTGCTCAGTCCTCAAGTCTCTGAGCGTTTGGCTGGATCCCCTTTGGACTCTACTTCCAAGAGCCCCTGCCAAGGGCTGAGTCTCCGCTCAGCTTCATACCAGAGCTCCCTTCGGACCCTGGGGCCTCTTAATCCTAAGATGTGCCAAGACTCCCAGAACCGTAACAGGGAAAGGAATAGGATTCTCGTTCCTATGTCTCTGACTTGCTGTGATCAAAGATTCAGAAGAAAAAAAAAATAAGTTTTTCTACAAAGAAAGGAGTGATTCGGTTTACTCTGCCGTCTCTTTCACCGAATCCAACATAGACCCACAGTGGATTGTCTGGCTCTTTATTCAAGTGTGGAAGAAAACCTTCAGTATTTGAAAGGCCCTGTGACCGTATCCGAATATATGGGGCTCTGTTCTTCAAGCAACCTATGTACCTAAAATGCTCTCTCTTATTCAGTAGTAAATAAAGACATTTGGTGACATAAATATAATGGACATTCCACATACCTGTGAGTTTTAGGATTCGGCCTCCTAAGGTGCAGTCATCAAGATGCAAATACTTCTCTCTAGATTGTTTCTTTTAATAAAGTTTATCATCAAAAATGTAAGGCATAACATGGAAGAAATATCTGTTAGGAGAGATGGATTCAAGTCATGGCATTGTTACAACTATGTGATTTTGAAGTGTATCCCTCTCCATATCTTAAAATCGCCATCTTGAATACAGTTACTTCTCGAGGTCCTTTCCAGTTCCAAGATTTTGTGAGTCTAAGATTTGGTTAACCTGTGATGCTGTGTGCCTCCACATGCCATACATAATATTCAATTTACCAGGTGTTTGTCTTATTCATGTTTTCTTACTATGAATTCATTAAACATTCATTTTTTAATTTCTTTTAGTGGAAACAACATTTGAACTTGACTTGTTAGCATTTTGTTTCCACCACTTCCTGGACAATGAAAAAACCATAGAATGCTTCCACTCAGCATCCCCATGCCTATGTATTGTTGCCTTATATTGTAGTGCCATATGTATTTAAATTTTTTAATATTTATTTATTTTTGAGACAGAGAGCATGAGTGGGGGAGGAGCAGAGAGAGAGGGAGACACAGAATCTGAAGCAGGCTCCAGTCTCCAAGCCACTAGCACAGAGCCCAACGAGGGGCTTGAACCTACAAACCGTGAGATCATGACCTGAGCCAAAGTCGGACACCCAACCGACTGAGCCCCCCAGGCACCCTGTAGCGCCATATGTATTATAAACCGTAAAAAGCACGGATGACCATTGCTGCTGTTTTAAGCTGGATGTCTGCTAGATTACCTTCCTAGTTACCGTCTGGTATTCTTCATTTCCTGTGTTACCATACTTCCATGTGGGGTCATTTTCCTTCTGGCAAAAGACCTACCCTTGGAAATTCTTTTGATGTGGATCTGGGTTTGAGAAGGAATGATATTTGCCTCTTCCTCCTCAAAGAGTGAGATCACCTGAGATCAGGACATGTGATCTTGAGGCAAGGACTCTCTTACTCATCTGTGTATCTACAGGGCCGGGCACAGAGTACGTACTCACAAAATTATTGAGATGTGTTGGGAGATGACCTTGTTTCCTACTTTATTGAAATCACATCCATCTGGTTTTTAGCTTCTTCTGTTCCTCTTCGTACACTTAAACTTGTTTTGAATCTGCATATATCGTCTTCCATCCCAGAGGAGTAGCTCTCCATTCCAAGGACACTGGTCGTTTTTGTACCTTCTCCTCTTGACTCTTCTCTTCTAGAAGATCTCACTCCTTCAGTCTCCTTTGTATATTCTATCTCTTTTTCTCCATTGATTTGTTGTTCTTTTCCTTACTTGTATGTCCAGGTCTCTTCAATCAAAACATCAGTCCCTTTTTCTAGATTCTACTTCCCCCATAACAGACTCTCACATCTTTCCACTCTGTCAAACTTTCCAAAGGAACATACGTATGGTGCATGCATGCCATCTTCTGCTCACTCCTCAGCATTTCTAAGGTGTCTCCCCCACCTTTCTACTCGAACCCTTTATCTTGAAGATCACCGATCATACCTCATTTATCAAAACAGAGACCTTCTCACTCTTCAGATGTCTTTACCCTAAGCGTTTGGTTACTCCTTTTGAAATGTTTCCTTTGGCTCCTGGGGTCCTAGCTGGTTCTCCTGCTCCATCTGGCGTCTCTGTGGGCTCCTCTTCCACTTGTCTGCCCCGATGGAGAGCCTCTTCGTCCTTTCTCTGGCCCTTGGTCTTCGCATCCACAACCACATTAGCTCCATGTGGGTGACTGAAAACCCTAAGCGTGCTTCCCTCTTGAGGTTTATGCTGGAACTTCCAGCTACTTGCGTGGACTTATCTTCTCAGATGTATTGCCCATACTTAAATTTAACTTCTTCCAAGAAAACGTTACCATTTTCCTCAAAAGAAATCTCCTCCCTTTGTGGTCTCTGTCTTGTTTCTTTACGTCATCTTCCCAGGTTCTAAACAACACCGCCATTTCTGACTGCCTTCTTGCTCTCTGCACAGCCCGGGTCCTATCAATTCTATAATGTTTCCAGGACCCATTGCCTTCCTCCTCTTCCCACTGAAGCTGTCCTGGCTCAGGCCATCATACCCTCTTCCCAGAGCCAGCACAGTAGCGTCCAGAGTCTCTTCTGCCTGTCTCTTTGTCTTTCTCACCCATCCCACACACCACTCTGTGACGACATCCTGAAGCACAGCTGGGATTATTTTGCCCCTTTGCTCAAAGCATTAGTGATCCCCATTGTCTGAGGCATGAAGTCTGAATCCCTGCACGCGGCCCCACTAATGTCCAGTCCCATCCAAACTGGAGCACTCCCTGCTTCCCAGCACATGTTTTCCTCTCCCCTCTGTCTTTCCTCCTTCCCACTGCTCTCTTTCTCCTTTCCCTCTGTGACCGTGTGATGTAATACCTACTTCAAACCCAGTTCTTATGTTCTGTGGAGCTTCTTGGGCGTCCCTTTACGCCCACCCCAGGATTAGGGATAGTTGCGATACACTGTGAAATCTCTCGCTATATTGGAAATATTGTAGTAAATACTTATTAGTGAAATGCATATATTTTTGCATGTGCGTATCCTACATAGAGCCTCTTACTAGACTTACTAGTTTTATGTCCATGTGTTGTTTCTCTCTCTGGACACCAGAGGGCACTAGTGAAATGCTTAAATAACCTCTCAGTTCCTGCAATTTTTGGGGTGTTCTAGACATTTGTATATGTGTGAGTGTGTGCATATTCTCACACTCAGAAAAGACCATTCAGGAGTTTTCTTTTGTTTTTAAAAATTAACAGTCTACTAAAATCAAGATATAAAACCTAATTATATCTTTTTTTTTTTTAATATTTTTATTTATTTCTAGGAGAGAGATAGAGAGAGAGCGTGAGCAGGGGAGGGTCAGAGAGAGAGGGAGACACAGACTCTGAAATAGGCTCCAGGCTCTGAGCTGGCAGTCAGCACAGAGCCTGACGCGGGGCTCGAACCCACGAACCGCGAGATCATGACCTGAGCGAAAGTCGGACGCTTAACCGACTAAGCCACCCAGGCGCCCCAAAACCTAATTATATCTTAAACTTTTAAGATCAGCTTGAGAATCTTATGGTTTCCAAGTTTAGCAAATGTAAATAAGTACTTTTAAAAGGAATACATATGAATTTGTGGTCCGCTTTGCAACCTTAGATGACTGTTCTTAAATATTTTAGATTGCATTGATAAATTTAATATATTCTGTTTTCTTTTAAGGACTCTGTCCCACCAACTTTTGCAAGTACTCTAAGTAATTTTTCTAAAAATCTAATAAGTGAAACTATAAATGTGCTGATTAAGTGCGTGCAAGTGTTTCACACTTTATTTATTTATTCTTTTTAAATATTTTTTTTTTAATTTATTTCTAGGAGAGAGAGAGAGACAGCGTGAGCAGG